>NW_016159014.1:7436-11450 GCF_001687245.7 Rhagoletis zephyria
CACCCCTCATGTTCAATACTCCCCTGCTGAGAAATCTCATAGCCTCACATGCATGCGATGCTAGACCGCATACTTCTTCTTCTTATTTGGCGCTGTAACCGCCTAAGCGATTTTGGCCGAGTCCAAAACAGCACGCCAGTCATTTCTCTTCTGTGCTAACTGACGCCAATTGAAAATGCCAAGTGAAGCCAAGTCCTTCTCCACGGCGTACGTACACATATGTATGTATATGCAGATTTGAGTTATAGCAATAAGTGGTACTTACCTCCCGTTCCAAATTTGACACTATATTACAGCTTAGTGATCACCGGTGCCACAGATCCGTAAAAAAGGAAACGCACAATTCGCACCAGTATACACCGATGCATATACATATATAAACTTAGTATATTTTAACACCTTTTTTTTACTTTTGATAACTTTTACCACTAAACACTCGAAAATAACCGCGATGGCACCGTAACTTTCACATCTGACCCGTTCGCCACCATCTGGGTCATTTTATACCCTCTGGCCTGGCTAACTGGCTCAATCGGTATCTGTAAGTATATAATGTACTTACATACCTAGGTACTTGTGTACATGGGAAACTAAAAGGAAAAACCGCTTTTACCCATACACCTTTAACTTTCGTTTTACCGAGCACTCCAAACTTTCTCTGAGTATCATATCATTAACGTTTGACCAACTATGTTCGATCAAACATCCACGACCGCCTATATGCACATTTGGTCAACAAAGAAGTTAGATCACACTACCTATGCACGTATGTTCGATCCACATCCTCACATACATACACACTCCGCTAACATAGATGTACGATTTACTTATGTTTGGTCAACATACATACATACACATACAGAAGTATCTGGCAAACAGCTGGCGCTACATATCTCACTGACTTATAGGCAAAGTATTGAACGCTTTGTGAAATATTCCATGAATTTGCTGAACTTTATAAGGGCCTTTGAGGCACGTCTTTCCGTTATCCGATTTTAACAATTTTTCTCAGGTCACGTTTTTATGACCAAATGAACCGTTCTGGGGGAGTTTTGCTTTGTAGGACAAAGTTGCAAAATAAGGCGCAGGCTACTGCACATGCATGATGATATTCATTGAAGTATTTTCTAAAAATATAAGTAAATAAGAAATCTAAGGGTGTTATAGACCACATAAGGAAGCACTTCTGTAGAAAAAAGGGATATCTGAATTTTCGCTAATTTGTTAATGGATAACACAGCCCAACGGCAAAAGTGCTGTTTTTGATAGATTTTTTGCGCTGATTACGAGTCCGTAAGCATAAAGTTTCCATCAGCTCCAGATTAAAAAAGACGAGGCCAGATTAAAAAAATCGTGGTTTTGCAATATTTTAGAAGCTCTAGCGAAGAAACAAAAGGTGATAGAACCTTCTTGGCTTAAATTAAACCTACACTGAAAATTAAGTTTCGTAAAAGGGCTACGAAAAACTTTCGTAGTCTTGGTTTTGTACATTGTACGAAACTTTCGTTCATAATACGAACACATTTTTCACAACGCAACAAGATTTTACGAACCATTCGTAAGTATAACGAAAGGATTTTCGTAAGGTATTTTTTAATACAATTTATGAGATCTTATTTTTATTTTATAAAACACATTCGTGATTTACTAAACAAATCTCTGTACGAATAATTTTGTATATTGTAGGAAGACATTCGTAATATTTATGTATGGTCTTAAAATTTACGAAATCTACAATTCTGTATTCGTACATTTACTTAATATTTTGTACATAGTACAAATGCAGAAACATGCTTTTTGTCAATTTTATTGTGGCTTATTAACAATTAATTTTTAATATTTTTATTGAGCTTTGTACCAGGATTATTTTATTAGGAAAAATGGAAAAAACAACAAAGTCTATGCGGTAGACGTTATAACAGCTATTTCGGAGATCACCACATCTCCTCACCAGACTTCTTTTTTCTGGATTTCAGCAGGGATCTAACCCGCGTCATCGATGTGCAAAGTCAGAAGCGTTAACCACTGAGCTATGCACAGCCCGTAAACTCGTTTTGCAAACAGTGTTGCCACAAATTCTTTTATTTTTTACCAAAATCACCGCAAAAGTCACCAAATTCAACAAAAAATTACCAAACTTATTTTATGTACAGAAGTGTACAAACATACATATCGATGCCTTTCTGCATCAAAAAGAAAATTTTTAAAGAAATGTCGCTTGCGTTATTTTGGCAGTTAGGGCTCGATATGTCTGTACATATGTATATACGAGGATACCAAGCTTTTTAGGCAATCGGCGCTCCATTAACCTAAAATTTTTTCGAAAGTTTGTTGAATTTTTTAAATATCGAACGAAGTTTGGAATTTTAATTTTTTTGAGTTCTGTTAAAGAAAGAACAATATTTTTATAAAACAACAAAAATTAAATTACAAAAAACATAACATGTTAAAACTTATCAAAATATGGTGCGGTTATAATTTTTTCGACCACTGTATGTAAACAAGTGACAAGAAAATATATCAAAAATTCAAAGCTTGAAGGAAAGCTTTCGACTCACACATAGACATAGTGAAGTACCCCGCTGAATGCTGTAGGTTTTTTAACGAGAACGTACATATTTGCGTAGAATTCTACTGATATATATGGTTGCCGGGTATACCGGAAAATTGATGGTAATTGAAAAGCTGACGAACTGACAGAGAAAGGTAGGACCACCCAAAACCTTCCAGGAAAGGACACGGTGGATATACTTAGCAATAGCCACTTTCAAGCGGTTTGTTAAAGAACAAACCATCCTAGTAGCCAAGGAACGCTGGAACAACTTTCGCCTTGCCAAACTTTCAGGATTACCTGGTATTTCAATAAAAGAAAACGCTTACGGGCTAATTAAGTACTGATCCTAGAATACTAACTTTATTTTTCATTTCTTTAATACTAGCGTTCGCCCTTGAGGCTACTTTGAAAAAAAGTACAAATTCTGTCTTCCTAAAACCATAAATTTGTTTAAAAAATGGGCTTGAACATATTTCATATGTTTTTAAAGTAAAAAAAAAAATAATTAAATAATTTTTTTAATATTAATAAAAATAATTCGTATTGAAAATAACAAATATTTTATAATCTTTTTGAAAGGGGTCATTTTAAAAAAAAAAAAAAAAAAAAAAAAACATTTAAAGGCGAACGCACTCAAACAATTCATAAATTATCTTAAATGTATGGCGAAAATCCTCCTAGATATATCCTCCAAGCGGGTGCCGACTGGGCAATGGGCATCGTTGCTTACACCGCTGTGGCAAGGTAGGCTTGTTCCTATGGCTGCAGTGGGGCAAGCAGGCGGGGCCTAGCCAAGGCCGAGGTATAAACTCCCCTGCCTCATCTAGGTCTAGTGGTAGGCCGTACGGGCTCGTCCGAGGGGGGCTGGGGTGGGCATACTTAGGCTATTTCTAGGGGGTACCTGGCGGTAGGTATAAAACGCCCCCCTAATCCAGGGTGTCATGCGTCACCGTGCCCATTGGATGGTTTGCAGTCAGGGGGTTTTCCGACTGTATTCTAACGGCGCCTCCCGGATACCTGTCCGCCTCCGGGAGTAACGGTGGACTTACCTCAGCATGGGGCTCTGCTGAGGCCGACCGTTTTTCCCCTTACCCATATATTCGGTCGCCGAACGGTTTCGGCTCAGTAGGCGACCAACGAACCAGAAATAATGAACTCGAAAAATGTAGCCCCGGATCCCTGCACGGGTAAAAATGCCGCCGACGGACACGGCGTTAAAGTCTGTCTAAAAACGACATCTTCGGTAGCCGCTGGAGCGGTCCCGAAGGAGCCTAAACGGCTAACAGTACTAAATGTTGCGCCCGGCGTCAGTAGCAACAAACCCCTGGTGGGTAGTGGTCAACTGGCGTCTGGGTTGCAAGCGGAGCCTGCACGGCCAATTGACCTCTCGTGCCAGTCGTCCACATCTCTGGAAGCTGCGAGTACACCCCTTGAGGGCAGCTCCAAAGCGGCGCCGGGAG
>NW_016159014.1:12570-38975 GCF_001687245.7 Rhagoletis zephyria
GAAACTTCTACAAAACAAAACTGGACTACACACTAATTAATTAAAATGGTGTAGTAATTTAATTTTAAAAATTTAAATAAATCATGAATTCCCCAGAGAATAACCGAGTAGACAAAAAATATATAACGGTAGAAATGGCACATACATACATATATGAAAGAATGCCCACAGGCGACGCACTATAGGCAAAACACGAGTTTTTTTCAAAATCGTAGATCTTCGCTTAGAAAAGAGATAATGGAATGCAGCATTTAACCCTTTAATGCAGAGTCTATTATATATGAGACGCTTTTTAACCCTTTCAAGGCAGAGGAAAAAGGTTCTCAATATGCTTTTGAACGTGCTTTTTCTCATGTTGACGTAGATATTAATCGTAGAAAATTTTTCCATAGTAAAACAATAATAAAAAAAATAAAAAAAAAATAAAATAAAAAATTAAAAATATTAAAAATAAAAATAAAAATAAATAAAAAATAAAAATAAATAAAAAGTACGTTGAAAACATATTGAGAACCAATTTGCCTCTGCCTTGAAAGGGTTAAAAAGCGTTTCATATATGACAGACTCTGCATTAAAGGGTTAAATGCTGCACTTTCGTAAAGATATCGACCAGTATAACCATTTTCGTTATACAAATTTTTTTGTGAAAGCTGATAGTTTACGAGTTATTAGAGTTTAAAGGTAGCTTTCCTTTTTCCAATCTGGCCACTCGGGTACAGCATCCAATGTCCCAAGAATCGAGTCTTAAGATAAAGTAAAGAGAAATCTTTCAGAAACAGTGCTAATGGTGTGTTAAATATAGTGTTTTCTAGTGGAATGGGAGCCAAAATCCAAAATTAGAAAAAGTGACATTTTGAACGGTATTTTGAGGGTTAAGTTACTGTTGTTGTAACTTCCCTATAGTTTTTGTATATTATATGATCATTTATCTTCACGATAAAAAAATTTTCATTCCATTATCTCTTTTCTAAGCGAAGATCTACGATTTTGAAAAAAAACTCGTGTTTTGCCTATAGTGCGACGCCTCTAGCCATTGTGTATCACAACTTTAAGTTATCGATGCAAATTTTTTTCAATTTCATCAGTTACCTACCAAGAGCAAGCCCAAGCCAGGAATCAAACATCGAAGAAACTACGAATCTGCCAAGTACCTCCACGCAAAAATATAATGTTTAAGAAAGTAAAACCAGTATTTTTATATGCGATCATATTTTATATCTTAGTTTGTTAAATAAGAGTTTTGTTGAGTCTCATAATGTAACACTTTGCATCAATATACGTTATTGTATATAAATGAATTATGAAACTTTGAAGCTAATGTTTACATATAAGCAATCGGTGATTTTTGAAGTATGTTAAATTTGTATATTATATAAGTCCTGGATTGTACAAGTGAATTTAATATTGTAATAAAAAGTGCAGAAGTAACCGTAGGTCGGCTTGCAAAATAGTATCAAAGCAGCGGCGCTTGCAAATAGAAGCAGCATTCGAGGCTGAGTAGCCAGAGAGGAAGGTATACAGTGGGCTGTGTAAAACGACCACTAAGGTAGCAACCGGCAGTGACTACTTCAGTTGCTTAAAGTTAGTCTGCCAGGTATACAGTCGAGTCGTGTTAAACGTTCGACGAAGCAGGAATAGTGGGTAGTGAACACTTCCACTATTCAGGAACAGGGAAATAATTGTACAATACGAAAGTGAACAAATAAAGCACAGTAAGAATTTAAGTCGGAGCAAGTGAACTTTTTATTTCTTATAAGTGAACCCATCGCTGAGTTATACCCCAGCTATAAACCCGAAGACGGGATTCGTTACAAATGGCGGCCGAGCAGGGACTCTTATAAAGTTATAGGAAAGGTAGATGAAAGGAATTAGCGAAGAGAAGTGAAGCCGAAGCAAAAGAAAAAAAGGAATAAATAAATAAAAATAATAAAATCGCAGAAAAAAAGAAAAGTGACAGAGGCATCAAAAAAATATGTATATATTAAAAAAAAGCAAAAACATGGTGAAAGTGGGCTGGATTTGCTACCTGGTAAAGGAAGATTTGTTAGCATACGCAGGGGAATTTAGCTTCAACAGCACCGGAACCGTCGATGAACTAAGCCAAAACCCAACATACGAAAGCCGCTTCGCGGAGCTAGAAGCAAAGCATAGCAAGCCGTCTATCGTGGTAGACCCGCCCAGCCGAGGCGGTAGCAACAGGATGAACCGAGGACGATCATCCACACCCACTAACATAGATGAGACACAGGGAGTTCAAACTCCAACTGCACCGTTCAACCCACCGGTGCAGCCACCGACCAAGGCGTGTATCATGGATCGGGTAAGAAAGTGGGGAATCAAATACGACGGAAGAGGAGACCCCCTATGCTTCATATAAAGGGTCGAAGAGCTGGCAGACGGGTACGAAGTAGATCCAAACCTACTACCCCGAACACCACCCGAACTGCTTAAGGACCGAGCCTTAGTATGGTTACGGAACAACAACCGCCATTGGCTGCAATGGAATCGTTTTAAACAAGACTTCCTCCGGTTTTTCCTGAGTGCTCGTTATTTTTAAAGACTGGATGACGACATACGGCAGCGTACTCAGTGACCTAGAGAATGATTCAAAGATTACGTGTTGGCACTTCAGAGTCTAATCAGATACGCTAACCTCCCCGAAGAGCTGAAATCGTATCTACGGAAACAGTCGCACTGAGTACCAACTAACCGAGCCAAGAGAACCGGGTTTGATAGGTTTGACGGATTGGTGAGTCTGGGTCTGAGTGTATACAATGTATTGGTAATGACAGGGGCAATACTATTACAAAAAAGATACGCAAGGTGGCGCTGGAGCCGATTTATTACTAAAAATCGTCAAGTTAAGTCATTCAGAGGCACCAGGGATCAAAACCAAATTACCACCGTTGAATCAACCATCAGAACCATTGCGGTCCTTGCTTTACGGCGACTAAACAGAATAAAGACAATTCTTGATGAACGCTTACATTTGTAAGACATTAAGGTATTGGGTTTCTGAGGACCAATGATACTCTCCAGTTGGGAAACTACCACCAACTATACTATACAGATTCAAAGACGATTCACCATCGAACGGGATCATTCTTGCCGTAAGGACTTCTTCCCTGGGTAACGCTTTCGTCAGGTTATTTAAGACAGCAATGGAGGATATGCCTTCTGCCGACCACAAAACCAAACGTGAACGTAAATTGCTGGCGAAAACGTTGAACCAAATGTTTCAATAAAAAAAATTAATTTTGGGAGGAACGAAGTTCGCCGGGTCTGCTAGTTTTGATACAAATTTGTTTAACCTTTATGAACTTTATATAAAGTTTGAAGCTTTGATATATATGGATAATATTATAGAATGAACTGTATTTTCATAAATACACAGGTTTACAAAAAAAAGTTTCTGCATATTGAACCAAATCTCTATATCCCTATGGTATTCCACGCGCTGAATGCGAACCCAAGGTCTAAAAAAAATTTTATTCTTCAAAGTTATCTAGAGCTCATGCCAAGGTAATCTCACGGAAATTGTGGATAAAAATTTTGAAATTTAGGTGATGCTAAGGTCATTTTATGGTCAAATTCAGAAGAATTATATTCAATATTCAAGTTTTTCAACGAATTTGTTTCTACTTGACCTTCAAATGACCTCGGACCTGACGTGATGGAGACCAAAAAATGTCGGATTTGTATTCAGGGCGTTGAATACCATGGGATATAAGGTTTGGTTCAATATTCAGAAACTTTTTTTGTAAACCTGTGTAATTAATGTAATCATGAAAACAATTGTGAGTAATATATTTGAACTAGGTGTACACTAACAATTGACTCTGCCTGTATATGCAAAAATGCAAAGAAATATGTAGAGAAAATTTATTTTTTTACACGAATTGAAAATAATGCAATTCTTGTTAAATATTATATTGTTAAATATTTATATAAATATGTATTTTTGAAGGACGGCAAAAAATGGTACATTTTATTTTATTTTGGGCCTTTTTACTTAAATATTGTGGTACACAAAATTTTGATGAAGTGGCAACCGTGCACATAACCAACGAGACAAGCTACGGCAACATGAAGCCCATCGTCATCGTGTAGGCGCATACGACCAAAGCAACATCACACAGGCGGTCTATATCAGATACAACACAGCAGGGATGGAAAATCAAGTTTTCAATTTGTACTTAATTTGAGGAAAAAGTTGTACCTAACAGCAGACGAATGTACCTAAAAAAATTTTATGATTTTGGGTTTCATGTTATGCAATATTTTGAGCTCTGTTCAGAGTAGAAGGACTTTTCGAAGCCAAACAACGTTTTAGACAAGGCGAATCATTTTATTGCGTCAAAGCCTGCCTACGTGCTGCACCATTTTGCCAGCACTCACTGGGAGTTGTTTTGAGCATGCTTCTGAAACATTTGTTCGCCCAAACCCTCTTTATAAGCTTGGTGTATTTGTATGTCGCCAAAATGTTGCTTCAGTTTATCATGACGATGTTTGAAAATGTGTTTACTTCTAACGGTGATTGT
The DNA here is from genome assembly GCF_001687245.7 of Rhagoletis zephyria. Taxonomy (NCBI): domain Eukaryota; kingdom Metazoa; phylum Arthropoda; class Insecta; order Diptera; family Tephritidae; genus Rhagoletis; species Rhagoletis zephyria. Next base: position 17,112 of record NW_016159014.1, read on the forward strand.
ATTTTTATGAGATGCTGTTTTCTATGGCAGAAATACACTCTGAGGCTTGCCGTTGCCTGCCGAGGGGCGACCGCTATTAGAAAAAAAATTATTATTATTTTTTTTGATAATGGGTTGAACCCGGCTTGAACCCAGGCCCTGCGGAATGGTAGCGCGCACTGCTAACCACTACACCACAGTGGCTACAATTACTTTTAAACCTTTTGGGCATTTACCTAACCTTAAGAAAGTATTAAAAGAGGTTGATTTAGCGGAGAACAATGAAGTCAAATTACCTTCTAAAAACAAACAAAGGGGGCAGCAATTACTTTGAAGATTTATGTAAATGTAGTTTTTTAAAGACCATAAGGACTTACCTTAATAATGAAAGTGCGATTTGAAAAACTACTCATATTTACGTATTCTGCTTTCTAAAGCCAATTGCTTTTATTTAATACCATGTTCTGACCGACAACGAAAACACTTTGGAAACGAGTTTTGGGATTGTGGGGTGAAGGCTGTTCACACCGGATGTTAGTGTTTTCGTTGACATTTCTTACATCCTCTGATTACAGTTTTGCTACACAAAAACAAAACCAAAATGCTTTTCCCTCAGGGCATGCCTGGTTTAGTTATAAAACAGGACAAGACATCACCACCAGAAGTAGTGAGCACCAAAGTCGGCTTCGATCGCCGCTCACCACAGCCGCATGTGAAGCCGCGCACGGACGACACCCGCTCGTCCACCGTCAGCAGAGCGACGACAACAGCACCAACAAGAGCGTTACTACCCTGCAAAAATCGTTGGACCATGTAGTCTATTTGTGGTATATTGGAGTACTTACAAAAGTGCTCCTCTGTCATGCTGTAGCGAACCAACTCGTGTCTCTGCACCAACTTATTGTTACCCGATCACTGCTCGTGTTTTAACGAAATGTGATTGAAGTTAAGCATTTGAAAGTACATTTGCATGTCTGGCTGTAGCTGAACGTGTAGAGATGCTAGCTCTTAGTTCTTAGCTCCCAGCATGTTCGGGTTCGAATATCGTCAGAGGCAACATGTAATTTTTAATTTTTGTTTTTGGTTTTTATTCATTTCAAAAAAAGCATCTGCGAAGTGAAGAACAAAAGCGTGTACAAACGAAAAAATATAACGACAATGTCATTGGAGTATGTTAGGAGTAGTCTTGTGCTACTCTCATGTAATGCAGAGATGGAGTATATGGTCCTGCCCTAGGACATCGCAATGTTAAATGGACCATATTTTTTATATGAATTGTGGTTAATTTTGGAGTACTCCTTGGTCCTTCGGGAGTACTCTTTACATGCATGCATGGAGTAGTCGCGATTTTTGCAGGGTAACCAGTATCAGCAGAGTGATGCCAACCAGAGCGCTACTCACCGCCGTCAACGGCACCACCAGAGCCCTACTCATCGACGTTGCCAGTGCGCCACTCATCGGCGCAACCAGAGTGCTACTCACCCAAGAATGATAGAAGGTGCTGCCACATATTTTGTTGCCGCTTATGATTGTCTTTGTGAAAAGATTTTGTTAAAATTTTTGTAAAGTTTCTATAAATTTTGCTTCCATTTTTTAAGATTTTCAAATTTGGTGTCTTCAAACTAAAAACAAAAGCACCAAACTCAAAAATTTTGAATACCCACTAAATATGGTGCAAAAAGCATCAAGTTGGCAACAGTGAATATAAACAAAAGTATTGTATGGCGTCAGCGATTGGATAGATGCTGTCAAATCGACGAAGAGAAAGTTAGCGGTCCGCGAAAGGCGCGCCCTTTATTTTCTGGATTATGCTACTCACCGACATTTCCAGAGCGTGTACCGTCGTTCGAAGATTATTATTCCCCAACATCTAAATCAATTTTTTTTGGCCACCACTGTAATAAATATAATAATATATAAAGTATATATATTTTTTTTTCTTCTTAGCATGTCCAACTTCATTATTCCGCTCGCTCAGCGCCCCCAAGTTGCGAGAGTTGAATATTACGTGCTTTTTTTATATCTTATTAATTTTTGATTTTAGGAAAATTGCTTTTTCCAAATAGGAAATTTTAATAATTAATTATTTTTTCCCATTTCGTATGAATATATTTCTTCAGTGCAATCATATTTTTAGAATAGCACCTTACTATTTAGTTGTCATAAAGAGGGTTGTCAAAGATTCACTTTTGACAACTTTGTGAGAATCGTACCTTAAACTTCCGCTTCGGAGATGGTTTCGCTTTCGATTTAGACCAGCATGGAGTGAAGTTCTACGCTTCAAAAAGAAGTTGTTCGATTGTGGAGTACAAAAAAAAGGAAAAAAAGAAGTAGAAGATTCGGGCGACTCAACAGCCCTCTACACTGGGGTTCAAAAGTTTAAAGATGGGTTTTTTTTTGGAGTAAATAAGTACAATGGAACAAAATTTAAAGTTACAATTTATGGTGGATCTAACGCATCCTGGCTCCCTTCACGGAGATTGTCAGTAAAATTGCCCAGGCTGCGAGGGAAGTTAATCATGCAACGTTAGCCAGAGAACATACGACGCAGCTATATCGTTGTATTTTATCATCGCCATCAGCGTCCAGTACCTTCAATTCAGGCAGATGGAGTATAGCAACCACCTAATTAGTCTGTGGAAGACGATGTATTACTAAAACTAAATAGATTCTAAAACTACATATCATAGATAAATATCGCATATGAAGCTTGCTTAAAGCTAGATGATAACGTGTAGCTGAATACCACAATTAAATTTCTGCATTAATGCATATATACATAATACATATAACTTTATATAAGAAAAGTCAAAACCTCCTTGCTTATCGCCTCTTTTAAATTATAAAGAGAACGCATTCAATAGAAATGGCATGGAATGAAACAAACTGGTCAAATGACGTTTCAGCAAAAACAAACTAATTTTAGTTAGCGCGCGGTCTGTCCAATACGTGGTTAAAATTCTAAACTATTGTTTATATTTGAAGAATTAATGAAAGAATAATGTGAAGTGTTAATCTTAAAGTTTATTTGTTAATTAAATTAAGTAAGTAAATTCACTATACACGAAGCATAACGAATAGGGCAGTGATGTTAGAAAAGAAGTGAAAGTAAATAAGATTAGACGAAAGTTGTGAAAGGAAAGAGAATAGGAGGTGAGGTAAGAAAAGGTTCCCAGAAAAGTAAAAAAAAAACGAAAGAACGGAGAGATAATCTTAATAGTTTTGAAAAAAGAGGAATAATAAAAAAAAATATATATATATAGGTATATAACATACTTATACGAGAAAGTAATTAACTTCAAGCCCAACAACAACAGCATCAGGCAGCCACTCATGAAGGCCTTCGGAGCGACGTATGGAGCATGTACGTATGTAAGTAAACCTTTGAACTTATTAAAATTAACCTCTCCGCAACTAATATGTATATGTAGGTATAAATATATGTATGTAATTAAACATATAAATGTATACATAGAAAGGAGGTGAACAGTGAAACGCAATTTTCTTTTCACAGATTAACCCAATAGGAATTTTAGTAGTTACGCGGTTGCTAGAACCAATATTTTATTATTTATAAATTAGAAGGGAATATTCGGAAACATTTTCACTGTAATATAAAAACAAAAATACAAAAAAAAACAAAAAAAAAATCGGTTTCATTTCAATAATTTAAATATGCTATTCTGAGTAGATATTTGAACTAATTTAAGTATAGTTAGGTTTGGGTTAGTATTAAAATGTACAACCTCTTATGCTAGAATATGACAGTATGTGTGAATAAATATGGATTTTTAAAATAGAAATAATGTGGTCTGAAATCGTAAGGATTGTTGGTGCGTACAAAGGGGTTTCATATCGAGCGAAGAAACCTTGGTAGGGTGGGCCTGGAGCAGCTCCGAATTCATATATTGCTGCTTGATAGTTTTCTAGGTTTTAGCGACCAGAGATTTTGGGATATGAGTGGAATCACGTATCGGTTCGGTGAATTTCGCTTGGGTTGGGTTTTTTTTAGTGTGCAAATTAATTTGATCATGTTTGCTCTTTCCGGCTCCTAATGACCACGAATAACCGATCCCACGATGACTGAAGCAGCTGGTAATGCAAGTGCACACTATATGGTCGTTGGGATAGCCTACGGAACAAAAAGGATATATGTCGTAAAGCTAGTTCTTCTGAGAGATGTGTATTCGATCCGAAAGTTTATAACAGACAAAATGGCGCCCAACGTGGGGCCCACGATTAAGTAGGAGGGCTCATATATAAGTAAAAGTGAGCAAAGAAAGTCTGTGGACTTCACAGCTTAAATTTCCCCTTGGAATAAGATTTTGTCCGTCTGATGGAAGCAAGTATTAAGTCAACGTTTTCAGAAATTTATTTATAAGGATGAATATCAATATTACTAACCAGAGGTTAGACTGGTACTATAGCTTTAAATTGTAGTAGCTTTGATTTAACGTTTCAATTTATTTTCTAAGCATATATGAAGGAACTTGAATCAGTTAAGCCTATATTGCAGGCAATTAACCGCTATATGTTTTAGTTTTTTTTTCAGTCTGTTTTAAACAGCTTGCAGCATTTATTTAAGATATAAATAGAATTTTTGAGGAACTTCAAGTAGATACGGCTATATGCTGTTCTATTGAACCCAAGATTCTTTGGTAGTTAAGAAATTGATAGAAATTTTCCTCTGATTTTCGTCAGAACAATGCCCGCTTTTGCCTTCAAAGGTTACATGTAGATTGTTTTTTGTTATTTCTCTGTTGTAAAGCAGTTGTGCTTCTTGTGATGCTCTTCATGAAGAAACGCCATTCGATTTCCAAGTCTCTCAAACCTTGCGCTGATGGTAGAAAATTGTTAATTAATGTTTACCACCAACAATACCTTGAAAAGAGTAAGACCATATTAAGTTATCGCTACCGCATTTATACATTTTGATTAATATCAGCATTAAAACTGTAGATCTAAATTTTCGATTCCTTTTTTTAACACTTCTCTGAATGGTATTTTTTTTAATAATTTAAACAATTCGGTTTCGTATCCTCGAATTTCAAATCCTTAAATTTATTTTGGACTTGGAGCGTGGAAATTCTGAAACTCCTCACGATCCAAACCATCTTTACCTCGTCCTGGCTTTAACCTCAGTTAAAGTCTATAAAACGTTCTTATTTCCGATTTTCTTTTAACTTGCTTCTGGGAAAGATATCGGTACGACAGAGTAATGAGAATATGCCGGTTCCGGGTAATATTTGTACCATCTGTCGCAAAAGTTTTGGTGACAGCGACGATGTTTTTAAGACTGCGTGTTCACACAGATTCCACCGCACCTGTTTACTTTCTTGGCTTAAGCGTAATACCTCATGCCCTCAATGTCGGGCTGTGTGCAGTAGCCGTGATTTTTCGTCAAGTGCATACACTGGCGCACGTACGCGATCAAGACAAGCTGCCAGTAATGCAGCTTCTGGTAATTACAATTTACGCGCCGAGTTACCAAGAGACAATAACCATCAAGAAGGAGCTGTTGGTTTATTAACAAATTCTGAGCAGGTATCTCGTCCTAGAGAAAATCAATCCAACGATGATTCGCGTATTCAAACGATGGTGAACGCAGTTATCTCCGCCCGACAGCCTTCCATCTTCGATGGGTTGGAAGATCGAGTTGCGCAGTTGATTGAACAACGAATTTAAGGATCACTAAACACCTTGCTTAGTCGCTGGAATTTGAATGGAATACCACCTCCAGGTAATAACGACAATCCAGCCAGAAATTCGCCGCAGCCGAACCAACATATTTCTACATCGGTTTTACCGCAGGAAATGCCTCATCTGTCGAACAACAGTAACAACAACAACTTCCACCGTCAAATAGACCAACTGCGCTTAAGTGATATTTCGTCAGGTTTTAACAATCGCAAGGTAGCTCAGATAATCGCAAGTTGGGATATAAAATTTGACGGGACACCTAATTTGTCGCTTGATAGCTTTCTATATCGAATAGAATGCCAGGTGGTAGATACCTTGAATGGAAATTTTCATTTGCTATGTGAAAATATCCAAAGTTTGTTTGTGAAAGAGGCCAAGGACTGGTACTGGCGCTATCGACCACAGTAGACCGCGTTACGTGGCCATCCGTATGCCAAGCCTTGCGCACTCATTTTGAGGTACACAAGACCGACACAGAAATTAAAGAGGTGATTCATGCTCGTAAGCAGGGGGGCCACTGAAACTTTCGACGAGTTTCGAAATCCCATATTGAAAATTGCTGAAAGTTTACGTTGCCCTCTTCCAGAAACAGAAGATCATACAACGAAACTTACGACCGCACGTGCGGCAACAGCCAGCTTTTATATGTGCCTGTTAACTCGTTAGCAGAGCTTCGACGACTATGTTTGAAAGGAGAGTGTTTGTTTAACGAAATTTCAAATAGCCAAAAAAACTTACCGCCAAGTCAGTGATATTTACACAAATCCAGATTTTTATTTCGATATTCCTACTGTAGAAGTAGATGAGATAGCCCAGCGAGCGAGAAATGTTAAAGTACCTTGCTGGAATTGCAAAAAGGAGGGTCATCGCTATTTCGACTGTTTAGAAGACAGGTTCTCTGTTATGGATGCGGAGCACCAGGTGTCTACAAACCAAAATGTTTGAACTGCTATCCGGGAAACTCCAAGCAGAGCGAGGTTTCGAAAGCGACTCATCGCCAAGACCAGAACCAAACAAAGTAAAATTGTTCATACGCCCAGAGGTACCCAGCGAAAATAGTTTAATGTTAAGACGAATCGTTCCATATGAAGCCCGTTTTCAAAAATACAATAAAATAAAGTCAGAAATTTTTGAGCACCCAAAAAAAAGTTCAAATAATCATAGTCGATCGTCAGTTCGGATGAAAACTTTTTGGGGAAATGTCAAACAACAACGTAAAACCCAGTCCAATACAATTTATTCCATTCAGAGTAAACACAGTGATTTTAGGCCGTATGTCCACATATTTATTTTAAATAGAGAACATCTTGCTCTTCTAGACAGCGGTACCCAGGTATCTTGTATAGGGAGTTCGTTAGCGACATATATTTGCAAAGATAATAGACTGACGGAAAGAAACAAATCGTCTTTGGCATAATCACGCTAGAAGTCTCATACAAACAAAAGACCGAAGAAATAAACTTTTTTGTAATTCCGAGTATGTCGCAAAACGTAATTCTCGGAATAGACTTCTGGAGTAAGTTTCAAATAGCACCACATATAATTTCACAAATTGATGTGGTAAATAGTGATAGATATTTGGACAGTATATAGTATCCCGTTGACTGAAGGGCAGTTAAATTTTGTAAAAATGCGATTTCCTAATTGCGAGAAAGAAGGTTTAGGCAGAACCACTTTAATTGAGCATGTCATTGAAGTTGAACCCAACTTCCGTCCGGTTAAACCACGCTACTTTCCCATTTCTCCCGCTATCGAAAAGATCGTTCATAATAAAATCGATGAAATGATCAAGTTAGGTGTGATCGAAGAATCCCCTAACAGTCCGTGGTCCAGTCCGGTAGATTTAGTCAAAAAGTCCGACAAAGTCGGTCTGTGTCTAGACTCCAGAAAGTTAACAGTGTCACAGTCAAGGAGCTTATCCACTACCGCACATAGAGGGAATTTTGAGCAGGTTACCGAAAGCAGAGTTCATAAGCTCTCTTGATCTTCGCCGTGCGTTTTGGCAAATACCTCTTGCCGAAAATTCACGGGATTAAACCTGCTTCACCGTCCCAAAACGTCCGTTATACCGTTATTGTGTAATGTCTTTTGGCCTTTGCAATGCTCCACATGCTCTTTGCCGTTTAATGGATCGCGTCATTCCACCTCAGCTTAAAAATCAAGTATTTGTTTATCTAGATGATCTATTGATCTTGTCCGAAGATTTCAGTACTCACATATCCGTTTTGTCCGAAGTTGCTTTTCAATTGACAAAAGCCGGCTTAACTATTAATGTTGCCAAAAGTAAGTTCTGTATCAAGGAAGTGAAGTATATTGGCCATATTGTTGGCAATGGAACCCTGCGTACAGACCCCGACAAAGTTTCGTCGGTCACCAATTATCCAGCACCCTCAAATGTAAAGCAGTTGCGTAGATTCTTGGGAATGGCTGGTTGGTACCGCCGTTTTGTTGACAATTACGCCTCGATAACGACTCCTCTGACGAACCTTCTCAAAAAGAGTAAACAATTCAATTGGAACCCAGGAGCACAGGAAGCATTTGATTTGCTAAAAGATAAATTGTGCACAGCACCCGTGTTGGCAAATCCAAATTATGCAAAACCTTTCATTATACAGTGTGATGCCAGCAGATTAGGTGTTGGTGCAGTTCTCGCTCAAGTTAACGAAGATGGCATAGAAACTCCGATCGCTTACTTTTCGCAAAAACTTAACAAAGCGCAAAGCAATTACAGCGTAACTGAGTTGGAGTGTCTCGCTGCTATCCTAAGTTTAAAAAAGTTCAGGGCCTATATCGAAGGACAAGAATTCAAGTTAGTAACCGGGTGACAGGTAATAAGGTCAATGGAAATAAGGTCAATTGACTTTATTTCGCACCAGGGTGGTTTTTAAAAGCGAAATAAAGTCAACAAAAATTTGGAAATAAAGTCATTGACGCTATTTTCTCATTCAAATGGAAATAGCGTCAACAATGGTTAAAGTATATCGATTCATAGAAAAAAATGTTGTTCTTACAATAAACATTGCCCCGTAAGTGTTGTTTTTTAATTGATGAAAAAGGTTATTGCCAAATCCTCAGTGTTGTGATATTAATCCACACACAATCATGAACTACCACCGTTTGATTTTATTAAAAAATTTAAATTACGAATATGTAAAAACACGATGCGAAAAACTAAACGCCTGCGCACAGCTGGAATACGAGAAATATTTGAAGAAAGAGTGTAGAAATGTTCCATAACTTGCAAAACATGTTTCGTTTCCACAAAAATAAAGCGAACACTATTAAATTAAGAAACAGTCCATGTCCAAAAACCCCGGAGGAACACTGAAAGAATTCTGTGTTTTAAATTAGCATATTTTGAACGAATTCGGATTGTCTAAGGTGGAAACCAACTTTTCTATAAGGAAACAATTATAGAAAAAGAATTTTCTTACACTGTATTCATGTCTCCGCCACCAATTTGTGACGACATCATTTAAAAGCAGCTAAGGAGAATGACGACACTATTTATTAGATGCCACATTCAACGAGCCAATGTGCCAAAATGCGGGTATAAACAATTATTGATTATTTAATATCGGAACCGAGATCATATAAGTTAATTGATTGGTTTTCACACACTTTTGAAACACAAATTATATGCTTTTTTACTGCAGACAAGTTGTTGCCTCAAAACACAGCAGAAATCTTCCAATCAGGGCTGCCAACTATCCTTAGCTATGAGGTGTCATATTGAGGATAAAAAAGTGCCAAAATGTGCCAAATAGAAAAATAAAAGTGCCAAAAAGGTGTCATTCCTTTTAATCATTCACATTTAGCAATAAAATAAAGCTACATTTTCCAAACAAAAGTGCAATCATAAAATAAGATAAACCAGTTGAATAGCCTTTATAAATTAGAAAATTTTAGTTGAGAAAAACAAGTGCACCCAAAGGATTTCACAAAAATGTATTGAAATGTTATATTTTTTACAAAAGTGCCATTTTGGCATTTTGTGCCAAATTGAAAAATTGAGTGTCATTTAAAGTAAAATAGGGACAAATGGCACGGTTTGAGCCAAGTTGGCATCCCTGCTTCCAATAATTTACAAATATAAAAATGTGAAATATCGAGGGCTTGAATTTATTAATACCCTCAATTTGCACAAAAACTAATTTGTGATTTTAGAAACCATCTGGGACTTATTACCTGTCGTTATATAAGTTATCATTAATATCATTGATGACAGTTAAAGCTTAGGTGGATTTATATATCAGAATTTCATCTTTGTGAAAAGTGTGCAGATAGAGGGTATTTTATTGAATATAAGCCCTCGATGTTTAAAATATATAAACATTTTATTTCAACGTATACAAAAAATAAATCTACCTGCATTACAGCACGGAGGGAGACGGGGAAGGAGGGCCGGGGGGCCGCGGCGTAGCGTGACGTGGTGTGCGCGCCGTTCGCATGGGGTACGCGGGGCGCGAGCGCGAGCGTGGCGCGCGCGTTGTGGCGCGCTGACGCGGGCCGCCGGGAAGCTAAGCAAATTTAATGTTTGAAAGCGAAATAATGTCAATGGATTTTATTTCGTTTTTAAAAAGGTAATAATGTCAATTGACTTTATTTCGCACCGAAAATAAATATACCCAAATTTTTTCATTTCAAACCTTACAACTAGAGGGCGGCTCAGGTCGCCAAAAACCAACTGGTGCAATATTTAGAAACCAATGATATACTCTTACCACAGCAATCGGGATTTAGACAAAAGCACTCGTGTGAAACAGCCTTAAACATGGTTTTAGCTGAATGGAAAGAAGAACTTAATAATAAAAAGTCGATCATAGCTGTATTCATCGATCTTAAAAGAGCTTTAGAAACTTTTGATAAAAAAATATTACTCGATAAATTATTAGATATTGGCATTCGAGATGTGGAATTAGATTGGTTTAAAAATTTTTTAACAAATCGAACTCAAAGAACAGTCATTGGTTCTACGTTATCAGAGAAAGTGGACGTCAAGATTGGCCTACCCCAAGGCTCCGTTCTTGCCCCTATTTTATTTAATATCTACATTAATGATATCAATTCTATTTTGAAATTTAGTTCTATTAAACTATTTGCTGACGATGCGCTTATCTCAATAAATGGAAAAAACGAGAAGGATATAAGAGAAAAACTACAGGTTGATTTAAATGCCCTTCATATTTGGCTTTGTGCTAATAGGCTAAAAATAAATATCGAGAAAACAAAATATATGGTAATTACAAGAAAAAATATTACGGATCTTGAACCCATTAAAATAAATAATACCGAAACGTTAATATAATTAAATACCTGGGTATCCGAATAGAGAGCAAATTAAAATTTGATTCGCATATTGTTTATACAATTAGTAAAATAGCAACAAAACTGTGGTACATGCAGAGAACTTGTAAAAATTTGAGTAGCCACTATAAAGTAAAAGTATACAGATCAATAGTTGAGCCTCATTTTATCTACTGCTCTACAATTTTCTTTATAATGAAAGATTCTCAAATTGAAAAGCTGCAAAAAATGCAGAATAAAGCTATGCGCTTTATATTACGCAAACGGTATGATACTCCAATAAAAGATATGCTTATAAGTTTGAATTGGATGAGTGTAAAACAACAAATTTTTTTTCATACTATGAAATTTATTTACAACATAAAAAACGGAAATTTACCCGATTATCTGCGAACAAGTATCAAATTTAACTACGAGGTTCATAACCGGAATACAAGACAGCGAAATGATTTTAAGTTACCGAACTAAAATGCTTTAATGAATTGCCAGAAAGTGAGAAAAATAGTGATATTAACCTATTCAAAAAAAGGCTATATGAGTACGCCAAATCTTTAAGTATCAGATAGATTCTATGATTGGGTGGATTTATGGTACATATTTCTATTCAATTAAGGATATTGTAATCTAAAATTTTTTAATTTAACATATTTATATCTAAAATATTGCAATGTAACTTTTTTCTTTTTTACATTTATTTTTATTTTAACTAATGCAATAATATTCTTTAAGTGTTGATCTAGGCTCGAAGAGTCGTAACAAATAAATAAAATAAATAACAACAATCCGTCAAATGCTTATGGGCAAACATACTTCTCTTGCTATGATGCGCTGCTGGAGATGGGAGAACCAGTCGCATATATTCCCGAAATTTGATTGCAAAATCTTGGAAATTGACAGGTACATCTAAGTCGTCGTAAAACTCATTTGGCAGTCGAATACCAGTTCCATAAAGGAGGTCAGCTGCTGATGCACCAATATCTGCCTTGAAACTTGTTCTGAGACCCAGCATTACAGTTGGCAGCAAGTCCGTCCAGTTTGTAGGGATGCAAATTTTGGGGGGTAACATCGATACATCGATGTTTCGATGCATCGGAGAAATAAACATCGATGCTAAAACACATCGCCAGAAAAACATCGATATATCAATGGTTTCCGATGTTTCACAATTCGTTAGAATCCAGTCAAATGAAAAGGAAAATTTTAAAGCTTTCGATTCCAACTCTCTGTAATTCAATTGGAAAAACACTTTCATATGGATGCATTTCCCCATATTTATTTACCATTCTTCTACCCTTCCTATAAATAGAATAAAAAGCATACCGTAGGAGGTTCGCTGAGTTCCAAGGCCCAATTTCGATGAAATTTCAACGGGAACCCGGTCGTTTTTAATGATTAAGTAAGCATTTTTAATATCGAAAGATACGAGGAAACTCCGAAATTCTGAATGTTCCCCAAAAAGAATAAGTAATAAAATTCATTGCCAGTCAAGAAATTTTAGGAGCATAATGGGTAAGTTGAATTCAAGTCTGAGTCACAATTAAATCGATATTAAAACATCGTTGAAACTGGCATCGATGTATTGTCAATTTAGCGATTTTAGGAAATTGTAAACATCGATGGCAAACATCGAATTTTGAACCGATATTATCGATGTTTCAAAAATATCGATGCATCGTTTGCATCCCTACCAGTTTGTATTCGCGTTGCACATCAAGGCTGCCTTGAAGGAGCGGTGCCAACGCTCAACCATGCCGTTTGACTGAGGATGATACGCGGTGGTATGAATGTGCTTGCAACCCAAGGTATTGGCCAACAAACGAAATAAGGCGGACTCAAACTGCGAACCTTGGTCGGTTGTTATGGTTTTGGGGCAACCAAAGCAGATATGTCCTTCAGTGGAACTACCTCGGGCCAGCGAGAGAAGCGGTCAATCATAGTAAGGCAATAGCGGTAACCATTTACCAAAGGCATGACAACGATGTCTAAATGGACGTGGTCAAAGCGGTTATCCGGCATACCAATCTTCTCTGGAGCTTGTGAGTTGTGACGACCTATTTTTGCACGTTGGCATGGCAAACAGTTGCGCGCCCACAGCGTTACATCTTTCCTCATGGATGGTCAAACGTACTTTCGTCGTACTTGCTGAAGCGTTGCCCTACCACTTGGATGCGATAGGTCGTGCATCGAAGCGAAAACAGCGTACCGCAGCGATTGTGGTATATACGGTCTTATGGTTCCCGTGGAGGCGTCGCAGTATATCGTAATACCGTCGTTGAAGTGCACCGATTGGAGCCTTAGAGATGACTCGCCTCGCAAAATTAGCATTAACTCGGAGTCCTCATTTTGAGCCACTCTGACCTCCTTCAACGACACTGTCGTTGGCATCGAAATCGAATACAAACGTGAGAAAGCATCGGCGACTGAATTTTCCGATCCTGCAAGGTGTACGACATTCGTAGTACACTCTGAATTAAAGTCTAAATGACGAAGCTACCGGGGCGACGCCTTTTCCGGTTTCTGCGAGAAAGCATATGTCAACGGCTTGTGGTCCGTCTTTACAATGAAAATACGCGCCTCGAGAACGTGTTTAAAATGCCGAATTGCATCATAAAGGTGCTATTCTGAAAATATGATTGCACTGAAGAGATACATTCATATGAGATGGGGAAAAAATAATTATTTATTAAAATTTCCTATTTGGAAAAAGCCATTTCCCTAAAATCAAAAATTAATAAGATATAAAAAACACGTAATATTCAACTCTCACAACTTGGGGGCGCTGAGCGAGCGGAATTGTGGCGACCTGAGCCGCCCCCTAGTTGTAAGGTTTGAAAATGCATCCCTGTGTGGCAAGAAAAGACATCACTGGCGCCAAGCTGAATCAGCTGTCTTTTCGTGTTTTTCCCGCGCCACACAGGCTTGTGCAAAACANTAAAAAACACGTAATATTCAACTCTCACAACTTGGGGGCGCTGAGCGAGCGGAATTGTGGCGACCTGAGCCGCCCCCTAGTTGTAAGGTTTGAAAATGCATCCCTGTGTGGCAAGAAAAGACATCACTGGCGCCAAGCTGAATCAGCTGTCTTTTCGTGTTTTTCCCGCGCCACACAGGCTTGTGCAAAACAATAATATAACACGATTGAATTGAATTTAACGTTGAGAATAAAGGTTTGGTTTTGTTAAGCTTATTAATCGGCTTTTCAATTGAGGCTATCAGAGTAGCCAAAGTGGTGACCCCGACGGGATCAGGCAACGAATACAGTAGTAATTGATTTGGCCCATCCAGGATTTTTACGATAGTAGTAGCGCAGCGATGGAGGCAGAAGAGGTGAAGATGCAACTGCAAACAATGCACGAGCAATTGCAGCAGCTCAGCATAAGCAACGCGCAACAAGCCAACACTCGTTCTCGTATACAACGGGTGCAAGTACCCAAGTTTAATAGAGGCAACCCACAACTTTGGTTTTCTCAATTAGAGCGCTCATTCAGACTAAGCAACGTTACCGACGACATTGATATGTATGACCTTGTCGTAATCAATCTGGATGAGGACATCATCTTAGCCATTGATGATCTGGTGACAACGCCGCCTCTACAGAATCGATATCTTGCCGTGAAGTCACGGCTGTTGGCCAGGTTTGCGGAATCAACGGAGAGCAAATTGCGGTGACTACTTCGCGGAAGAGATACTACCGGCAGGAAACCTACAGAGGTATTAGCACACATGAGACGACTAGCACGCTGTTCCTGAACCAGATGCCGTCCACCATTCGGCCGTTTCGGTCTGCGTGGCAGGAGAGTGACCGGGGTGAATTGGCGTAGGTAGCTGACAAGATGACTGACGCTGCTAGAGCAGATGCGATCCTTACGCTCTCCAGCTCTCACCAGCAGGCGGAGTCAGCATACGGAGATTCCGTTGAAGCACTGTCACGTAAGTCAATTCCTACTGGTGATGTTAAAGAGATGATAAAGATGCTCCTGGAGTCAATGAATAAGTTGCAGGCTGACGTCAGGAATCCCAAAGAGGCGGCGCGGAGCACACGTTCACCATCACGAACACAAGCGCGAGTGGACACGAGTGGAGAAAATGGCGCGGAACTTTGCTATTTTCATGGGAGGTTTGGCAGTAATGCTCGCAAATGTCGCCCAGGCTGCAGCAAGAGCCAGTCGTTAAATTAAAACGGCTGCCGTCAAGTTCGCTGGTTGGCGGCAGCCCTACGACAGTCAGCAGTACCTCGAAGCACTCCGATGTGGAGCACAGCAGCAGGCAGCATGAGCCTCGTCTTCATGTCTTCGATCATAAAAGTAAAATACAATTTCTTGTGGACTCCGGATCGGTAGTGTCAGTTTTACCACGCGCGATGGTAAAGTCGGCAGTGAAGCCTGGCGATCTTAAACTTTATGCGGCAAATCAATCGGTCATTCACACGTATGGCACGCACATATTGGGTATCGATCTGGGTTTTCGACGCAACTTTAGTTGGCCATTCATAGTAGCAGATGTGAACGTGGCTATAATCGGTGCAGATTTTCTGACCAGATACGACTTACTGATCGACTTAAAGAAGAAGAAGTTAATTCACGATAGCACAAAGCTATCAATTAATGGTATCGTGCTTAACGCCGTCAACTATTCGATTTCAACGATGGGTGAGGGCAACGACTTTCGAGATTTGCTGAAGCAATTTGTTGATGTAACGCAAGTGCATGCGTTGAAACGAACCACTAGCACATCGTACGACGTTATTCACTACATCGAGACCTCTGGTTGTCCAGTTGCAGACCGTCCTAGAAGGCTGTCAGGAGAAAAACTTTTGGTTGCACAAAAAGAGGTAAATATTCTGTTGGAGCAGGGGATATGTCGTCCTTCAAAGAGCTCTTGGGCCAGCCGTCTCCACATGGTGCCGAAGAAGACTGGTGGCTGGCGTGCGTGCGGTGACTACCGTAAGCTTAATGCAATTACTGTTCTCGATCGGTATCCGGTGGCGCACGTACACGATTTCGCGGAAAAGCTTCATGGAAAGTCCGTCTTTTCGACCATTGATTTGATTAGAGCGTATTACAATATACCTGTGGCGAAACAGGATATACCAAAAACGGCCGTGTGTACACCATTCGGGCTAATAGAATTCCTTTATATGCCTTTTGGGTTAAAAAACGCCTCGCAAACTTTTCAGCGATTTATGGACAGCATATTCATAGGCATGGATTTCGTTTATAGCTACATCGATGACATCCTTATCATATCTGCTTCCCATGATGAACATGAGGAGCATCTGCGCACCGTATTGTCTATACTTCGCAAGCATGGTTTGAGGATCAATTGTAGCAAGTGTATATTTGGCAAGCCCGAAGTAAGATTTTTGAGCTACAGTGACGGTATACCGTCCGCCAATGGACCGCGTTGACACTATAGTCAATTATAAACGGCCCGAGACGGTGAGCGAGTTGGGGCGATTCTTAGGCATTATCAACTATTATCGACGGTGTATACCTCGTACCTCAGAAGTCCAAGCCCCTCTTAGCGAAGTCACATGGGGTATGAAGAAGAACGATAGACGTAAAATTGAATGGACACGAGAGCTTTCCGATGTTTTTGCGGCGTGCAAGCACAGTATAGCAAACGCTGTGCTCTTATCACATCCTTAACGTCGCGCGGAATTAGCACTAGCATGCGACGCCTCCGACACGGCCATTGGCGCGGCACTAGAGCAACCAGTTCATGGTGTCATTAGAATCGTAGCTTAAACTTCCGCTTCGGAGATGGATTCGTTTTCGATCTAGACCAGCATGGAGTGAAGTTCTACGCTTCAAAAAGAAGTTCTTCGATTGTGGAGTACAAAAAAAAAGAAAAAAAAAGAAGTACCTGTTGAGTCGCCCGAATCAGCCCTCTACACTGGGGCTCAAAAGTTTAAAGTTGGGGTTTTTTTTTTTTGAGTAAATAAGTACAATGGAAGAAAATTTAAAGTTACAATTTATGGTGGATCTATCGCATCCTGGCTCCCTTGACGGAGATTGTCAGTAAAATTGCCCAGGCTGCGAGGGAAGTTAATCATGCAACGTTAGCCAGAGAACATACGACGCAGCTATATCGTTGTTTTTTATCATCGCCATCAGCGTCCAGTACCTTCAATTCAGGCAGATGAAGTATAGCAACCACCTAATTAGTCTGTGGAGGACGATGTATTACTAAAACTAAATAGATTCCAAAACTACATATCACAGATAAATATCGCATATGAAGCTTAGGGTAAAAACTTGCTTAAAGCTAGGTGAAAACGTGGAGCTGAATACCACAATTAAATTTCTGCATTAATGCATATATACATAATACATATAACTTTATATTAGAAATGTCAAAACCTCCTTGCTTATCGCCTCTTTTAAATTATAAAGAGAACGCATTCAATAGAAATGGCATGGAATGAAACAAACTGGTCAAATGACGTTTCAGCAAAAACAAACTAATTTTAGTTAGCGCGCGGTCTGTCCAATACGTGGTTAAAATTCTAAACTATTGTTTATATTTGAAGAATTAATGAAAGAATAATGTGAAGTGTTAATCTTAAAGTTTATTTGTTAATTAAATTAAGTAAGTAAATTCACTATACACGAAGCATAAGGAATAGGGCAGTGATGTTAGAAAAGAAGTGAAAGTAAATAAGATTAGACGAAAGTTACGAAAGGAAAGAGAATAGGAGGTGAGGTAAGAAAAGGTTTCCAGAAAAGTGAAAAAAAAACGAAAGAACGGAGAGATAATCTTAATAGTTTTGAAAAAAGAGGAATAATAAAAAAAAAATATATATATATAGGTATATAACATACTTATACGAGAAAGTAATTAATTTCAAGCCCAACAACAACAGCATCAGGCAGCGACTCATGAAGGCCTTCGGGGCGACGCATGGAGCATGTACGTATGTAAGTAAACCTTTGAACTTATTAAAATTATCCTCTCCGCAACTAATATGTATATGTAGGTATAAATATATGTATGTTATTAAACATATGAATGTATACATAGAAACGAGGTGAAAAGTGAAGCGCAATTTTCTTTTCACAGATTAACCCAATAGGAATTTTAGTAGTTACGCGGTTGCTAGAACCCATATTTTATTAAGACATTAGAAGGGAATATTCGCAAATATTTTCACTGTAATATAAAAAAAAATACAAAAAAAATCGGTTTAATTTCAATAATTTAAATATGCTATTCTGAGTAGATATTTGAACTAATTTAAGTATAGTTATGTTTGGGTTAGTATTAAAATGTACAACCTCTTATGCTAGAATATGACAGTATGTGTGAATAAATATGGATTTGTAAAATAGAAATGATGTGGTCTGAAATCTGAAGGATTGTTGGTGCGTACAAAGGGGTTTCATATCGAGCGAAGAAACCTTGGTAGGGTGGGCCTGGAGCAGCTCCGAATTCATATATTGCTGCTTGATAGTTTTCTAGGTTTTAGCGACCAGAGATTTTGGTGTATGAGTGGAATCACGTATCGGTTCGGTGAATTTCGCTTGGGTTGGGTTTTTTTTAGTGTGCAAATTAATTTGATCATGTTTGCTCTTTCCGGCTCAGTACATTTTTGTTTTCTCCTAATGACCACGAATAACCGATCCCACGATGACTGAAGCAGCTGGTAATGCAAGTGCACACTATATGGTCGTTGGGATAGCCTACGGACGAATATATGTCGTAAAGCTAGTTCTTCTGAGAGATGTGTATTCGAGCCGAAAGTGCATAACAAGCGCAACTCACCGACTCGATTAGAACGCTGCTCTACGGCATTAACAGAGCGCCACCTAGTCGATGTTCAGACACGGAAACTTTTGTTGCGGAAACTCGAAGCTTGTAGGGGAGAGAGCGATGATGAAAGGGGACGGGTACCGAGTCGCCCGTACTCGAGAAACACGCTTTGTGCTCTCGTTCGTCTGAGTAATTCAAGTTGGCGATTCACAGCTGACAACAACAATTGCGTACAAAAGAGTTTCTGTGTGTGAATGCAAAGGGCAACACCAAAAGAGAAATCGCCGATAAGCAGAAACTCGAGTTTCCGTGTTTGAACGCAGACTTACCAACGACGGTAGCTGAGTGTCACTGATAGAATCAGTGTTGCCGCGAATCTTTTTAGTGGTAGCCAAATTCCTTTAAAAAAAAGGGCTAAAAAAGAGCTAAAAAAAGTCGTGGTGGCTTAAAATGGTAGCTAAAATTGTTTACCTACATATACATATAAAAGTATACACGCAAACATCTTCAATAAGCAATGGTATAGAAAAACAATGAACTCTGGAAAAAGCTAGTATTTTATCCAATCAAAAAACTTTTTGTATAAAGGGGGAAATATACGAAACCAGCTTGCTGGATCCATCAAATGATTGTACCATCAGGCTCGAAGCATATAACTTACGAGCATTCTGGTACAATATTTATTTCTTTACAAATGAGGTCGAGGAAAGATCGAAATGATTAGAGCCGAAATTTCATAATTGTTCTACCATTTTATTAAACATTGTTTTTTTTTGGTTTTTAATTCACAACTGCAATATCGTGAACTTAATCTACCACAATTACGGCTTTGACTCAGATAGTGCAAGAAATTTCCGCCAAAATACTTTTTACTTAGAAAATTGAGCTAATTTCATCGCATGACCTGCATGCTGGTACAATCATAAAATTTTCAAATAGTTTTTGAAGTCGCACCAGCAGCTGCTACAATCACACCACAACATACACGGTCAATCGACTTGATGGGCCATTTAACAAATTAAGCATATTAAGGGCCGTAAACTTATCTATTTTTAACTATAGTTAAATCGTTGATAGATTAGTTAACAGCCCTAACCCTTTTACGTATATGTATCAGTCTTTCTTAGTTTAAATTAAGCAAATATACAACTTTTTTGGCAAAGCATGAATAAATTCTCCAAAGGGCTAAAAAAAGGACTAGGGGCAATTTAAATATATGTCGCCAAAAAAAGTATGTGGTAGCTAAATATAGCCACCAAAGGACTAAAACGGCAACACTGGATAGAATACATTTTCTGCATCGTGCAAACATATGTATATTATAGTTGCGATCCCGTACGAGTCCGGACTAGTCAGAAATAGTCAGAATCAGTCAGATTTTACTGGAAATCGATCCCGTACTCGGTTCTCTGACTATTGAGAGGACAAAAAAGAGAGTAAATACGGTTCTCTCTCTGTCAGAAGTTACCAGTTTTAGTCCGAGAATTTTTTGCTGGTAAATTCTGGTAAATGTGTCAAACGATCAGCTGTAGTTTGTTTGGCAACCAAATTGTAAACAAAAGAAAATTCATATTGAAAAGTATTTAATTACTTGTTTAAGTGGATTCTAATGAATTTGAGAGTGTTTTTGGTTATTTACATGTGTGAGCTGAGTGCGTTTACATACAAAATAAGCAAAAATTTACAACGAAAATTTGGAGGTTATGTTGAAATTGAAAGAAGTTACCACTTTTTACTAGAAAGCGATCCCGTACTTTTCAATGTTACTCTCTTGCTCTGAGTGAATTTTTATTTTTTGACAGTTTTACTAGTCCGAGTCCGAGGAATACGGGATTGCACCTTATATTGCGATTTGAGACGGCGAATGCGTTGCTGCAATTAAAAAAAAAGTCTTTATAACAGCTCAAGGTAATACTACCGGAGTGGGTTTCCTGCGCATGGAGTATTACATATATGTTTTCAGTACACTTTTTTCAAAGCGAAATTATGAATATAACTAAGAGTAAATACGTTAAAACGCCAGAATAGTTATTTGTTTTTAAAAATATTTTGGTATATAAATAAAATGTAGTTCACGAAAAATCAAAATGTTATTCATTTTAATATGCGAACACATTAACATGTAATATAAAATACTCTTATAATGTCATTGTACACAGGAGCCAATAAAGTTTTTAATATTTATTACAT
The DNA here is from genome assembly GCF_001687245.7 of Rhagoletis zephyria. NCBI lineage: Eukaryota > Metazoa > Arthropoda > Insecta > Diptera > Tephritidae > Rhagoletis > Rhagoletis zephyria. The sequence goes on from NW_016159014.1 coordinate 38,040, forward strand.
GTTTGAATAGCAATAATAAGATCTTTTCCACTTTCAGTGTTTAAATATTCAAAGAATTGTTTACATTTTATTTTAAAATTGCTTCTTATTAGGATTTCACTTTCAAAAAATTTAATTAGAAGTCGGTTTTTCTCTTTGCGCCAGGAAGAAAAGTTTGTACTTCAGATCTTCTCAGTTACCTCGCTGAGTACGATATTGAAAAAAAAAAAACAAAATTATATATTTTTCCAAACTATAGAAACGTACCACTATTAAAAGACTTCATCAATATTTCCTAATGGCTGAAATTACTTTTTTCAACTGCAAAAACTTTGAAATACTAAGAATTCACTAAAAAGAGAATCTAAGACATCCAGATGCCTGGTATGCAAAACTCTTTTACAATGCCAGTAAATTGGGAAAAAAGAATTGAGTTGTAGGCAAAGCCATTTAATTATCTAAATTTGTGGTTATAAAACTGAAAGTTAGTTCGTGGCTGTAGGTGTTCTGCCGCCCGACCACCCTTCCCCGATAATAAGATATTAATAACCAGAGTTAGAATTTTTAACTAGGAAAAAGTCAAAATGACCTTTCAAAAAGGGCAAAAACCAACATTATTTTTTAATTTTGTTATACGCATAGGGAAAGCCATGAAAGAAAAGTACAAGAAATTGAAAGGAAAACTAGAAAAGTTACAAACGAGTCAAGAAGGAGTGAACAAAAAACAGAGAGAGAAACCCGAATTCCATGCCAGGTTCGTAAACCTTACAGAAGTTCTCATCAACAAAAAAGAATCACGAGTTTTAGAAAAAGGGCTCAAACATAATATCCAGAATTACAATAAGGAAAAGGAAATTGAGTAGACAATTGTAGATGCGGAAATAGCTATATCTATGCTGCCGAAAGAGGAACAGGAACACACTAGACACAGGTGCAAACAGTTAATTGAAAAGGAAA
>NW_016159014.1:43943-63469 GCF_001687245.7 Rhagoletis zephyria
GTACTTGGGTATTTAGCAGCTCCTAAATACCTAAGTAAATAGTACTTGGAGTATTTAGCAGCTCCTAAATACCTAAGTAAATAGTACTTGGAGTATTTAGCAGCTCCTAAATACCTAAGTAAATAGTACTTGGGTATTTAGCAGCTCCTAAATACCTAAGTAAATAGTACTTTGGTATTTACAACAACACAAAATACCTAAATACTTTTGTACTTAGTACTTAATACTTAGTAAATACAATTTTGCCCATCACTGGTCCAAAGTAGCTTATGTGGGAAGGCTGGCTTTAGTGTAATGCGGCATTCGCGGCATACGATTGCGAATGACTCAATGGCGTCGAGGCGTTGAAGAACTTTTGGCAAATAAACGTGCAGGAAATAGGTCCAATAGTAGCAGGTAATTATTCTTATTAGTTCTCATCAAAAAATTCCTTGTCGTTTAAGGAATAAAGTGAATGCTGCATTATACTAAAGCCGGCTTCCCGACATAAGCTTCTACATATTCCACAGATACATATATAAAAAAATACATACAGTGGTCACTTTGTGCCAAGTTTTAACATATTATGTTTGTTGTTATTTAATTTTGGTTATTTTTTTTGTATACAAATGTAGTTCATTCTTTAACAAATACGTGTAAATCCAAAATTCAAACATTGTGCAATATAAAAAAAATTCAACAAACTTTCGTACAAATTTCGAGATTTTTTAAAAATTCTAAAAAATCAACCGTAATTTTTAGCCATTTGAAACTTATACATTTCTCTACTAGAATTCAATGGGCTACACAACTGCATACTCAGATTCTAATTAAAAAATTTTACGAAAATTTTTTGATTTTTTTTAAATGCATAAATTTCTAAGGCAGTGTAACTCGATAGATAGATTTGTGCAGATTCATGGACTTTTATATTGGGCTATTGGTACAAAATAAAAAAATTGGGACAATTTTTTTTTGTAGTCAAATGATTGGTACAATGCAGCAATCTTCTATTGAAAAATTTCAACAAATTTTTTTCGTGATTGGGATAATGAAAAATATTTGGGTATTCACACATTTGGGATACGATTTGCATCCAATTGTGTGACACTGCCTTTAAACTTGTATTTATACAGATGATGTTTAAGAATGAACTATAAAAAACTAACCAAAATTAAATAACAACAAAAATAAGATTTTAAAACTTGTCAAAATTTGGTGCAGCTACAAATTTTTCGACTACTGTACATAAAATGACTATGATTACTCGGCCGTGCTATCATAGTAGCACAATGCCACTTACTTACAAACAGTGAGCAAACCTCTACAATACATGTGGTACATCTACCACATATTTTTTTTATACCCGAGCGCACTTGTATATTAATTTTGTTCACATAACGGTTGTTTGTAACAGCCAAAACGAATCGAGATAGATATAGACAAATGTATACGTAAATGTTCATAATGAATCAAGCAATCGATTAAGCCATGTCTGTCTGTCCGTCCGTCTGTCCGTCTGTCTGTCCGCCCGTGTACACGATATTTCGAGCAAAAATTGAGATATCTCAACGAAATTTGGTACTTAGGTTTCTGTTAATCCAAGGTAGGTTGGTATTGAATATGGGCGAAATCGGACTGTAACCACGCCCACTTCTCATATAACGGTAATTTNTTTTTATACCCGAGCGCACTTGTGCACAAGGGTATATTAATTTTGTTCACATAACGGTTGTTTGTAACAGCCAAAACGAATCGAGATAGATATAGACAAATGTATACGTAAATGTTCATAATGAATCAAGCAATCGATTAAGCCATGTCTGTCTGTCCGTCCGTCTGTCCGTCTGTCTGTCCGCCCGTGTACACGATATTTCGAGCAAAAATTGAGATATCTCAACGAAATTTGGTACTTAGGTTTCTGTTAATCCAAGGTAGGTTGGTATTGAATATGGGCGAAATCGGACTGTAACCACGCCCACTTCTCATATAACGGTAATTTCCAGTAATACGAAAACTGCGATATTTTAGTAACTACTGAAGATAATTCACTCAAAATTGACATTTACAATAATTTTCAGACGAAAAATAAGAATATTATAAATTTTTGGAAAATGGGCGTAGCCACGCCCACTTATAGTTACATGTGTATGTGGTAACCGCTGCACTGATTTCATCCAAACTCGGCACAGTTCTTGGTCTTGATACAGAATACTAAATGACCGAAAATTTTTAAAATCGGACAATAACCACGCCCACATCCCATATAACGGTAATTTTCGGAAATACGAAAACTGCGATATTTTAGTAACTACTGAAGATTATTCACTCAAAATTGATATTTACAACAACTTTTAGGCGAAAAATAAGAATATTATACATTTTTGGAAAATAGGCATAGCCACGCCCACTTATGGTTAGATGTGTATGTATGTGGTAACCGCTGCACTGATTTCATCCAAACTCAGCACAGTTCTTGGTCTTGATACAGAATACTAAATGGCCGAAAATTTTTAAAATCGGACAATAACCACGCCCACATCCCATATAACGGTAATTTTCGGAAACACGAAAACTGCGATATTTTAGTAACTACTGAAGATTATTCACTCAAAATTGATATTTACAACAATTTTTAGACGAAAAATAAGAATATTAAAAATTTTTGGAAAATGGGCGTAGCCACGCCAACTTATGGTTACATGTGTATATCTTGGTAACCGCTGCACCAATTTCTTCCAAACTTGGCATAGTTGTTGGCCCTGGTACAGTATACCAAATCGCCGAAAATTTTTAAAATCGGACAATAACCACGCCCTCAGTCCATAGGGTAATTTAGAGAAATACGAAATTCAAAATTGACGTTTGCAACAATTATTTACCAAGAAATACGCTAATGGTAAAATTTTCGAAAATGGGCGTGGCACCGCCCACTTATGATCACATATATGTATATCGGTAACTGTTCTACCAATTTGTACCAAACTCGGTATGGTTATTGTGCTTGCCACATAAAAGCAAAGCGTTGAAAGTTATTGAAATCGGACTAAAATTACGTCCGCTTTTCATATAACGGTAAATTTCAGAAATGGTTGGAACTTCAATATTTCCAAATTTAAGGACGCTAATTTACTCACAATTGATACACCCCGGCTTACCATGTAGCGTTAGCTTTCGGAAAGGTGAAAAATATATATGTATTTAATACANACATCTACCACATATTTTTTTTATACCCGAGCGCACTTGTATATTAATTTTGTTCACATAACGGTTGTTTGTAACAGCCAAAACGAATCGAGATAGATATAGACAAATGTATACGTAAATGTTCATAATGAATCAAGCAATCGATTAAGCCATGTCTGTCTGTCCGTCCGTCTGTCCGTCTGTCTGTCCGCCCGTGTACACGATATTTCGAGCAAAAATTGAGATATCTCAACGAAATTTGGTACTTAGGTTTCTGNGAAAAATAAGAATATTATACATTTTTGGAAAATAGGCATAGCCACGCCCACTTATGGTTAGATGTGTATGTATGTGGTAACCGCTGCACTGATTTCATCCAAACTCAGCACAGTTCTTGGTCTTGATACAGAATACTAAATGGCCGAAAATTTTTAAAATCGGACAATAACCACGCCCACATCCCATATAACGGTAATTTTCGGAAACACGAAAACTGCGATATTTTAGTAACTACTGAAGATTATTCACTCAAAATTGATATTTACAACAATTTTTAGACGAAAAATAAGAATATTAAAAATTTTTGGAAAATGGGCGTAGCCACGCCAACTTATGGTTACATGTGTATATCTTGGTAACCGCTGCACCAATTTCTTCCAAACTTGGCATAGTTGTTGGCCCTGGTACAGTATACCAAATCGCCGAAAATTTTTAAAATCGGACAATAACCACGCCCTCAGTCCATAGGGTAATTTAGAGAAATACGAAATTCAAAATTGACGTTTGCAACAATTATTTACCAAGAAATACGCTAATGGTAAAATTTTCGAAAATGGGCGTGGCACCGCCCACTTATGATCACATATATGTATATCGGTAACTGTTCTACCAATTTGTACCAAACTCGGTATGGTTATTGTGCTTGCCACATAAAAGCAAAGCGTTGAAAGTTATTGAAATCGGACTAAAATTACGTCCGCTTTTCATATAACGGTAAATTTCAGAAATGGTTGGAACTTCAATATTTCCAAATTTAAGGACGCTAATTTACTCACAATTGATACACCCCGGCTTACCATGTAGCGTTAGCTTTCGGAAAGGTGAAAAATATATATGTATTTAATACATGCGCCGGGTATTTAATGTTCGGCTCCGCCCGAACTTTGACTTTCTTACTTGTTTAAATTTAGGTTTCTACCATATCTACCGCACAAGGCTTTTTTAAATGTACCACATTTTTAGACAGGACATTTGTTTACAATTTTCACATAAATCTAGAATTTCAACTCAATTCTAATAATAAATAAAAAATTACACCCAAATTCATAAAAAATAAAGAAGACTTTAACTGCTTTATAAATCAAAAATTTGTATGAAAATGTCACTTTATAGAAATCTTTAAACCTATTTTATTTTTTATGAATAAGGCCATTAATCTATAAATTTTTAAAAAGGTACATCGTAAATTGGGCTTCAAATCGCTAGCTTAGAAAGAAAAGTTGCTAAGTCCCATTTTAAAAATTTTACAGGAGAGGAAAAAATCTTCCTATAGCCATTTTCTGTAATTATTTTGCAAGACTTTGAATCAAACATTTTGCGCGTTTAAAGCAAAGCAAAACTCCATAAGGATCAGAAGGATTCGATATTTATTAAAAGATGTCGTATTATTTTGGCCTTATCGGATTTGTGGTGCTTCCTTTGGACTTAGCAAATTTTCCTTATATTGCTTATGAAGAGGAAAAAATAAAACAAGTACCATTATAATTTTCGAAACGATGCGTATTCAATTTCTTTAGCCTCCTATATTAAAATATGAGTTTTCATAAAAAGTGGACTTAGCAACTTTTCACTCTAAGCTATCGAAATATATCTGTGCCTTAAGTTTTTAATATTTCAAAAATCCGCATATTTATATTTGCTAAAGTATTATGCAACAAAAAGGAGTTCTCTGTTCTATACTATATTTTAATACATACACAAAAATAAGAGTTTGATGAACGGTCGTATATTTTATCAACTAAATAAAATGAGACATTTTAAGTCTGGTAAAACACGCACAAATAATTAATTATTAATTGCATATTATGTATACGATAGACTTACACACATTTCGCACACCGTCTTCAAAAAGAGACACAACAAAACAAAATAATTTGGTAGCTTTTTTTGCATAAATCAATTCGTAGGATTTTCTCAAATTAATGAAACAATTTTTTGCTTCGTGAATATATTCTCTAACTAGCAAACTAATGTTATACCTTTTTTGTATCAAATGCGTTGAATCTGTATGATCCACAGGCACTTATACTATTTGCCGATCTAATTTTTGAATTATATGAATTATGAATTGGAAAATCGACCACATCTTACTCAAATCTACCACATTTTTTTGTTAATTCTAGCACACAAAAATTAAAAGGGGTTTGCACACTGCTTACAAACAAAATACGGGCAGCAATCTCCAAATTTCCACCCTGTTTGTGTGAAATATTTTATTTTTATCAATACTTATTTTTCTTTTAATCAATCTATGTTGAAATAAAAGTGAAAATAAGAAGATATTTTGTCATGAAAAAGTCTATGGTACTGATTTCGCCCAAAAAAAAAATCTGGCAACCGTATTTAATTCCAAACCGCACTAGAAGAAAATGTCTAACATGCGCAACCTAGTAGAAAACTAGAATCTAACCGTGGTTGAGCACATTTGGCACTGCAATCTACTGAGTTTTCGAAATAAGAGACCGATGCTTTGTATTTTGACGTTTTGGAAAGCACCCTAATACTATTTCACAAGTATTTTTAACACCTCTGATTGTATTAAGATGGTTTTTATATATTTTCTGTATTCTATCCCTAGATATTCCAATATTCCAAGAATAGTCGTCATAGCTTTCTGACATACTACATTCTTCAAGGTTATACCACGTTTTCTACTGCTGAACCTAACCTTCGTATGCATATAATAACAAATTGTTACTTCCTTTTACATCCTTTTTTGCAGAGTGCAATATTTCAACAAAAACGATTCCTGGGTAACTTTACTTGAAGTTGAATATGAATTTCTCGTGAAATTGAAAATAATCTTCCATATCAAATATCATGTTCATAAGTGAATCTGCAAATTTTATAGTAGGCTCCTTAACCTTAAGAGCGCTGAACTGCGCGGCGCACAGTGCGGCCGAAATTCAAAGTGCGGCCAAAAGTCCAAGGTTTAAAGAAATTATTCGAAATTTCGTACTAGGGTGTTTTCGAGGTCGCTAATTACGAATCCGCTATCAGAATTGCAAAATTCGAAATGGCGGATCCAGTAAAGCGTCTGGTAAATTTCGGGCTTTTTAATTACAATTCCTAGAAAGAGTTTGAGTATGCAGTTTTATACCCCAGTCAATTTTAGTGTCACAAAGTGCAAGTTTGAAGTAGCTAGGACTTACCGTTGAAGTATGTTCGATGATATGAAGAAAATGAGCAATATCTTCAAAAAAAAAATTCCTAAAATCAACCGTAAGTCCCAACTGCTTTAAACTTGCACTCTATTATACTTAAATTAAATGGGCCACAAAACTGCATACCCAAACCCTTTCTGTGAAATCTAATTAAAAAGCTCGAAATTTTTACATGGAGGTGAAGCTAATATGAATAAGCGTGTTAAACAAAAAAAAACAAAAAAATATAAGGAGCAGAAATGAGCATTTGAGTTTTGTTTTATTCAATAGCTAATACTTTTCTACGTAAACTCCAATCGGTTTAAAAGCAGCATCGAACGGTGTTGTTACTGTTGCATTTAAAAACTCAAATATTGGTTAAAATAAACGAAAAAAATACATCTACGTTTTTATCTCTTAAAAATTCCTGTGACACTATTTGTTTCACAAATTTTGTAACGTATTTTACTAACCTCCAGATGTAGGATCCATTTGGTTTTATTTGGTTTCCTATTCTCTAACTATTTTCATACGTTAGAAATGTATGTAAAGAGAGGACTTAGGGTACAGGTCGTTACAGTGAACAGTTTTCGCTTGGTAGGTGATCCCTTTAGTCAACTCAATGTCAAAAAAGGCCGTGCGCCGCCGCAAAGCTATGCAAATTTAATGTTTGAAAGAGCAATACTGTTAATGTATTTTATTTCGCTTTTGAAATGGTAATAATGTTGAACTAATTTCGCACCAGTATCCGGAATAGTGCCAATTGACCTTATTTCCGTTGATCTTTTTATCTGTCCCCCTCTTCACTAGGCACCTAAACTGCCACGTTTTCTTCCACTTCTATATTAAGGCAACATGTATTACAACCCAACCCAATATTCGCGAACGCCGGCAATTTACTGTCAAACATTTCTCATGCACATACAACTTGTATGGGACCGAAATTGAACGGTGTGTTAAATTCCAAGATTTGTGTTGCGTGACATTTCGATTTGACCTTTGTGCTCATTTGACATTTTGGCGCTACTATAAATTCAAATTTTATTCAAGAAGACAGAAATACAACTCTGAAAAATCACACACCCAAATTGATTTCGTTTAACAAATGTGAAAAACTTGCGTGTGTGGGAAGAAAAACTCACGCCGGTAATATTACGGTGAGCTGTTATAGAAACCTTTTTGATTGCAGCAGAACATTCGCCCTGTCAAATCATAATACATATATGTATGTATGTCAAACAAAATAACGTATTTTGCATGTGTCTATACAAGAGCTGTGTAAGTGTGAAATCATTTTCAATTTTAAGTCAACAATTTTTTTCCGTCCAGTTTTCATTACTTATTCCTCGCTTAAGATTGGGGTTAATAATTTTTTTATTTTCCATTCACTCAAAGCAGTTATGACTTCACACATCAGCATATTCATAGCAAGATTGAAAAAACCAATGCTAAATCAAAAAAAGGTTGAACACTGAATGAGTATTGAAAAGGCTGCAATCTTTTATGTGTGTGCGTTCTTTAATTCAGTACCAATCATTCAATATAATTAGTTAAAAGACACCCTGGTAAACAACTTTTTGATTAAAAGGCAGATTTTTGACAATTGCTCTGTTGTAGAAATTCGAAGCTGCGTTACCCAATTTAAGTTTTTTGGTAGAGGGGATTTTATATCATAAGTTTGGGATTATATATAAAACAGTTGTATTAACATTTATGTTTTAAAAACAAGTCATATCTTATCTTAAAATGTTTAAAATTTACATTAAATTCGATAACTACTTCACATAAGCTTTAGATTTAAGTTAATAACATTTTAGTGAAAATATTTTACAAATTTTAGTGTCCTTAAAAAAAAAAAAACAGCTCATCATAAAAATTTTATCGCCGTCGGCGTAAGACTGTAGGTCCCTCTCATTTGTGTGACAACAAAGGCGCACGCTACAAATCGGAGGAGAAGCTCGGCCTAACACTTAGCAAAAGTGTCAACGCCAAAATATGATTATTATAAATAAATTTAGTTTCAAACAGGTCGCAGCCCTCTTCAAACACCTCAAAAGTATTCCCAATATTATTTACTTGTGAACCCGTATGAGCCCGAAATTACCATTTTTTGGTGGTAAATTCTGGTAAATGTGCCAAAAGATCAGATGTAGTGTAGATGTTTGACAACCAAATTGCAAACAAAGGAGAAGTGCACTCTGCTAATGCATGTTGCAAAGTAAATAGTTACTTGTATGAGTGGATGCTAATGAATTTTGGTTAAATTACTAAACGCCTAAAAAGATATTTACGTTATTTTACGTTTAAAAACTTTAAGATTTTCAAACATTACCACCCTATACGCTATACTCTATATGTGCTCATGGGCGTCGCCAGGATCGAATTTAGGGGGGCCCGACATATAAAAAAAATCCCGAAAATTTCATCTTTACACATTTATGTTTCTGGCATGCGGGAGACGGTATGTACTTGCCAATTTGTTTTACAAAAATTATTTAAAAAGCAGACGTGCCGGTTGCTCAGCAAACCGGTTAATCGTTTCTGCAATTATTTCACATTGATTCTCCAAAACAAATTTTCGATGTATTCTTAAAATGCATAAACCTAAAGCTAAATTTTATAGGAAATTAAACTAACAATTTATTCAAATTAGTAAAACCTCGAAATACGGGCGAGTACTCGCTCAAAATTTATTTAACCCTAGAACACACACCCGGGTACAAATGTATCCACTTTCAACTTTGAAGTGTTGTAACTTTTGAACCGCTATACCTCTATACCGCTTCGGATCTAGGAAGATTATTTAGTTTTGAGTTCAAATTCAAAATTTGAACCAGATCGGACCATTGGTTCAGGAGCTACAGCCTTCCAAACACATTATATACGTAAACACACACCCGGGATACGTTTGTACCCCAATAGTAAAAATCCTCATAATAATAAAAAAAAAAAATTTTTTATATTATTTTTTTATTTGAAAAATTAAAAATATTCATTTCACACATTATATTATTGACTTTTATTATAAAAATTATAAAAATGCATCTTATATCTAAGGAAAATCATGGCAAATAGAGCAATTTGTTGATGTGACCGAATGTTCAAGACACATTGGCTTCTTACATTTGTCGCACAGCTTTCTGGTTTTTCTACGGCGTTTTTCCTCTTGTGCGTAACATAAATAGCAAGATCCGGACACAGGTTTTGGCGTGCGCGCTGCGGCAGATGTTGATGCTGCTGTTGACACCATTGATTCCACCGGTCGGTTGAAATATGCTTCAATAGCAATTTTAGTCGAAAAATTTCGCGTCACTTGACGATTTATGGCTCTGGCTTCAATAATGGGCATACACAATGCTTCAGCCAAGCTGCGCAGGATCTGCTTACGCTTGTTGTTTGTTCTCCAAGGCAACATAGGGTTATTCAAATCGTAGACAATGTAGGCTGCAAGAGCTGTAATGTCCAACATGTTGAAGAACATCGCTAGTGGCCATCGTTTTGTTTGTCTTTGTGTTGGATATTCCGCAAACATTTGGTCCATTCGATCAACACCACCTTTGGTACGATTATAATATTCAATTATTTCAGGTTTCCCACTGTCAGCTATTTCAGCATCATTATGCATGGTCGAAAGCAAAATTACTGCTTTATTTTTTTTGGGAACATAAGAGCACATTGTCACATTATTTTTGAAGCCAAATGTCGTTGAACCAATTGTCCTGTTTTTGTTCTGCTTCATTTCTTGAGGAATATATGATTTGTTTTTGCGCAAAGTTCCAACGATCGTGAGTTTCCAGGTGAGAAGCAGTTCTGCAACTGGCAAGGTCGTAAACAAATTGTCCATTGTAATGTTTCGGCCACTTCCTTGGTATTTGGCAGACAAATCCTTCACCACTCGTTCGCCTTGGTTCGTTTCCCTACCAGTTTCTGCTTGGCCAGTATATATTTGTCCATGCAGTGGATATGCATTTGTGGCATCGCAAATCCACCAAACCTTGATACCATATTTAGCAGGTTTTGACGGTATGTACTGCGTAAACCGTGTGCGTCCACGGTAAGGAAATAATTGTTCATCAATCGTCAAGCATGAGCTGGGCTTGTAATGTGCAGCAAGATTATTGTTCATCATCGTCCACAACTCACTGATCGGTGCTGCTTTATCAGTTAGTAAGCGTGTTGCACGAGTGTTTTTATCGTCAAATCTTAGGAACCGCAATATCGAACAGAAACGGTTGACTCCCATTGTGGCGCGATATAAAGGATAGTTTTTGACGCTCCATAAATCTCGAACATGTTCTCCATTGCTATGGTTCGCACCAGTCATAATAAGTATGCCAAAAAATGCATACAGCTCTGTTATTGACACAGGCGTCCATGACTTAGGAGTTGTGTTTGGATGCGCATTGTTGTAAGCATTATAAGTTTCTTTTGCTAACTTATTTGTGTGGCGCATAATTATATCAGCCATTTCAACGTTCATGAAACATTTGAATGTTTGCTCTATTGACAACATTTCAGTGCATCTAGCTGGTCCAGAACGTTCTCTTATAATATTTTGTCTGAGTACCTGACGACTTACATTTGGTTCTTTCATCCACTCAGTACCATCACGTGCAACAAATTTTTCGGCACTAGCAGGTAATTCATTATTTTCTTCTACTTCTTCTTCTTCATCGTCTTCTTCATCATCCTCATAGTCCGCATAATCAGGTAATACTTCTGCGGCACTTTGCGAAACTTCAGCATCGTCATCAGCAATTTCAATGTCATTGATTTGAATTTCTTCTTCATCTTCTGAGTCAAAGTCATAGGGAGCGTCATCGTCACAAATTTCATCAAATAAAGATTGTATATATGATTCTCGCTGTTCCTCAGTTAGCCTGCATAATAAAAAAAATTAGTATATGTTTACATTGTTGCTTATTTTACATTTTTTACCTTCTATATGCTGCACTTGATAAATATTCGTTTCTTCTTGAAGTCATTTCGTATCCAGTTATTTATAGTTTCAGTTATATTTATTTTCACTTATATTTTCACTTCTTACACTTTTGAGCACCAAAACAATAATGAAAATATCAACAGGCAGCATTTATAACAACACCTCGTGTGAAAACAACCCTTGCAGCTGCATATAAAATACAAAAACCAGTTATACCAGTGTATTTGCTACCTACGTACCCATACCTTGCGCGACCTTTTTGCACATATCTTTTGAACCAGGTAGAATATTTCAATGAAATAAAAACCAAAATGTGTATTCGTTGTTACTCTACAAGTATATTATTATAAATTATATTATTTTGTTTTGCATTTATCAGGACAACAACAAAAACAAAAATCCACTGTTGCATGTCCTGACTTTATTTGCCCATATCGCTGGAACCAGTAGGAATATTCGAATGAAACAAAAGACAAAATACTTGTTATATATTAAAATATACATTTCAAAAAAAAAATCATAGAAATCGGTTGAATAAGCATTAAAAAAACCGCAAAATAAGGTCCCGGGTACAAAAGTATCCCGGGTGTGTGTTTACGTGGTATTTTCTGGGTGTGTGTTCTAGGGTTAAATAACTTCGTGAAAGACAACAATTAATCTTGTATTGCTACACACCTGATAACCCAGGATAATTTTTAAGTTCTTAAAAGACATTACTCTACTCTAAGCTTCGTGCAGTGGGCCATGAGAAAACCGTCATCTTTAAGGTATAGTCCAACCTTTCACAATATCTGGTATTAGTCTTAATCTGAAACGCAATAATCATTGAAAATTCACGCCGTTTATGGTGAAAAGTATTTAATATTATACTTTCAAACTAAAGCTTTCTTAACCCTAGTAGCCTAATCTTTTTGGGAGTAACGTAAAGCCTTAACATACGCCGTAGAGGCCTATGTACTTAAAAGATAACCTGTGAGCTAAAATATACTTAGTCCTGCCTTATTTTTTAAAGAATATTGAAGTTGTGAGTTTGACTAATAATAAAACATAGTTTTCTTAGTAAAAACTATAACCACATTTATTTAAAATAACCAAATAAAAAGGAAATTTTGTGTAAAAATTAAAAAAAGACCCATTCCGTATACGCCTCGCAGACGTAGATTATACTTTTAGGGTTAACCCTTTCAGTACAAAAATTCAACCACTGGTTCTAAAAAATTTTAAATATGTATACCGGCTAATTTTACATCGTTCATTTTAAAAATCACATACAAAAATGTGTAAAGCTTTGAGGTTTGCGGTCATTCAGGGTTCTTTTTAATGGTCAGTGATATCCTAGGTGTTTAAAAAAGAAAGGGATCTCAGCTAGAGCTCAGCTAGATCCATGGCTAGAGAAAATATTGCACATGATTTAAAAGCAGATTTTGAAAAAAGATTTGCCGATTTGAAATTATTTAAATGTACGTTGGCATACTTCATAAACGCTTTTTTATGTTACATAATTGAGGATGCATTTACAATATCTGAAATACTCCTTTTTAAGAAAAGCAAAAGAAGAAAAGTTTATGTTTTTGGTACAACGTATAACTGCGAGTCTTTGTACTCTACAATGAAATTTGTAAAGTCAAAATACCGTTTACAATTAGTTGCTTTCGCGTACCTGTTAATTATTGAAAGTTATAAAAATTATCAGCTTTTTGTGTTCGCGTACGCAAAAAACTTGCAAAGTAGAGAAATTGAGAGAGCAAAATGACATTTCGTTTGAGGGAAATCTGCTAGTTTCTGCTGGAAAAATTTGTGCCAGCAGCAAATTGCCTACAAGAAAACAGCTGATCAAAAACTGCTGGTTGGAATTTACGCAAATCCCTTAATTGAATTTGATGGTTTGGAAGTTAAAATAGTAAAATGCGACTAATTAAACTTATAAGAAGTAAGTAATTATTCGTTTAGTCACTGAACTGTGTTAGGATAAGACTTCGAGATTTGTTTTCTTACGTTTTCAATTGTATACTTTTGAATGTAAACAATATTTCTTTCAGCTGTTCGTCTAGTTTGCAAGTTTCTGCAAATTTTCTGTTCGCGTACTATTTTGGATATTTTTCCCTTGTGAGATAACAGATGACATTTCGCCGGAATTTCGCTGTTGGACTGGAGATTTTAAACGAACGTACTGACGTAAAACCAGATTTTGAAAATCTCGCCAAAGGGATCCTTTGAATTTTCTTTTATATCTATCTTACGTACAATGGAATAATAATAAAATTAATATTTTTGATTTCTAATAATAATTTTATTTAAAAATAAAATTTTTGTTTTTCTTGTTCTTTTTTTGTGGCTCTTTGTAGCATTTAGAACTTAGATGTGGCTCTTTTCGGCCTCGGCCTTGCCCACCCCTACTATATACATTTTCATACAAGGTATGATTGAACTGTATTAAAAACATGCTGCGAAACACAACAGCTGAGCTAAGAAGCAATGACATAGTATAACAGTATGTTTGAGATGGAATGACATGGCATAGCATAGCGTTGGGAAGAAGTTAAGAAAATGTTTAAATTTATATATTGTTACCTACTTCACCGATTTGAAATCTGAAAACTATAGCTTTCATGAGCCTGAAATGGTATTATAACTTTGGCCCGATATTTGTAAGTACCAGAATAAGGAGAGATAGACTCATGAAAATGTGTACTTATGTATGCGACCAGAACATCGAGCTGAGCCGACTTAGGCATATGGCAATCGAACTTCAGTTGGGTGGCCATTGGCTGAAATGGTTTGACAGATGGCAACTGCAAGCTGGCAACTGAGTTGCTATATTGGCAACTGCATTTTTGTGGTCGCTGCGGTAATAATCGAAGATCGTATACCTACATATAAGGTAAACTTCAAAGTCTAGGGGGGGGGCTCGAGCCCCCATCATTGTTTATTTGGGTAAAATTAAAATATATTTTACTGTTCAATATTGGAGTTGGTCTGAAACAAAAATTTATAATTTATTGTTAGTATGCAAATGAGAACTACAATTATAATAATAAAATTTGAAGGATTTTAGATATTGCGTATGGTAGCATAAAATGTCACAATCTTCTTGATTGTCAGGTTGTTGATATGGCGACGAAAAAGTGGCAATGGAACTACCTCCTTTTTGTATCGTGGAAACACATAGCTGAAGATTTCATACTTACAGTGGGATAAACTTCAAACCTCTAATATAAGTTTTCGTTGGAATAATTTTCATGAACTTAGCTATTAAGAGATCTCTTTGAAAAATTACCGTACAGCCGATATCCATTAAAATTTTGACATCCTCACTTTTTGGAAACAGAAGTTCAAGATACAAGTTTATGTGCAAAAAATTAATTAAACACTTAAAGTCTTCTAATATTTATGGAACTTATAATAGAAAATTTTTTGTTTTATTACCCAGATTTTAAGAATAGCCTTCTCTATAAGTAATAGCAGAAATTCCGAATTAGTAAGTTCAGTCAAAACGTCATTCAAAAGTTTTGAAGAAAATCAGTTTTCTCTTTTGTGAAAATTTGGTACTATTTTATACGAGCATTGTTTGCAAAATGTTAATCTGATGAATGATTAAGAATTAAGCATATATGTAATACTCCTATATTGGCAGTAAGAGCTAGTACCGTCCGAAAACACTACAGTACAGATATGTCAATAAACACGTACGAAAGAAAAGGAACACATACGTTTATAAATAAACATGTACACGACACATTTACAAAACCGGCACTCAAGTACACAATACATTGACAAAAACAGTACTAGACAGTCTCGCTTTGATTTCGGAATGCTTACACATTGCGATGTTAGCTTACTATCAATATAGAAGTATTACATATATGGATTTAAGCAATAAATAGTTAATAGCGATTAATGATTAAAATTAATTAAGCGATCGCTGTGATGTAGTGGTTAGAAGTGCGTACTATCATTCCGCAGGGCGAGGGCTCGAGCCCAGTTTCGGCCAACATAAAAAAAAAATTAGCATAATGCGGAATTCGCAGCATACGATTGCGAATGACTCACTGGCGCACGCCGTTGAAGAAATGTTGGCAAATAAACGTGCAAGAAATAGTTCTATTAAGTAAGGTGACCAGAATTTTTTAACATTCCAGGAGGACAAATTCTCCACATTGATAACACAAAAAAATATTATGATTATTTTAACACATAAATAACAAATAAATTAACAATTCAAAGTTTCTCTAAACACAAGCCAAACAATTTAATAGTACACTGCGTTGCACAATTATAAGACCGCTACATATTAACAAGTTTTGACTATTTTTTTTTAATTATTTAATTGTGATCATATTACTTCCAAAACATGGCTTTTGTTCTTCGTCTTTTGTCNCTTTGAAAAATTACCGTACAGCCGATATCCATTAAAATTTTGACATCCTCACTTTTTGGAAACAGAAGTTCAAGATACAAGTTTATGTGCAAAAAATTAATTAAACACTTAAAGTCTTCTAATATTTATGGAACTTATAATAGAAAATTTTTTGTTTTATTACCCAGATTTTAAGAATAGCCTTCTCTATAAGTAATAGCAGAAATTCCGAATTAGTAAGTTCAGTCAAAACGTCATTCAAAAGTTTTGAAGAAAATCAGTTTTGTACTATTTTATACGAGCATTGTTTGCAAAATGTTAATCTGATGAATGATTAAGAATTAAGCATATATGTAATACTCCTATATTGGCAGTAAGAGCTAGTACCGTCCGAAAACACTACAGTACAGATATGTCAATAAACACGTACGAAAGAAAAGGAACACATACGTTTATAAATAAACATGTACACGACACATTTACAAAACCGGCACTCAAGTACACAATACATTGACAAAAACAGTACTAGACTGTCTCGCTTTGATTTCGGAATGCTTACACATTGCGATGTTAGCTTACTATCAATATAGAAGTATTACATATATGGATTTAAGCAATAAATAGTTAATAGCGATTAATGATTAAAATTAATTAAGCGATCGCTGTGATGTAGTGGTTAGAAGTGCGTACTATCATTCCGCAGGGCGAGGGCTCGAGCCCAGTTTCGGCCAACATAAAAAAAAAATTAGCATAATGCGGAATTCGCAGCATACGATTGCGAATGACTCACTGGCGCACGCCGTTGAAGAAATGTTGGCAAATAAACGTGCAAGAAATAGTTCTATTAAGTAAGGTGACCAGAATTTTTTAACATTCCAGGAGGACAAATTCTCCACATTGATAACACAAAAAAATATTATGATTATTTTAACAGATAAATAACAAATAAATTAACAATTCAAAGTTTCTCTAAACACAAGCCAAACAATTTAATAGTACACTGCGTTGCACAATTATAAGACCGCTACATATTAACAAGTTTGGCTATTTTTTTTTAATTATTTAATTGTGATTATATTACTTCCAAAAAATGGCTTTTGTTCTTCGTCTTTTGTTAAAGTTCGATTACAAGTTTGTATCAACGCTATATCTCGTTCAGCAATATCATTAACATATTTAATAATCTTAATCGTCTCTAAGACAACTAACTGCAGGGTCATTTTTTAGAGAATTCAGTGCCCTACAAGAATATGCCTAGAAAAGACGTTTATCCCTTGCTTATAACTTTATTTAACGGTTCAAAAGTTATAACATTTTTAATGAAAACAATTTTTTTTACATGTTACATACAAAATTTCAAATGCCCACCGAAACCTTTTAAAATTAAAATAAATATTTTTCAAAATAGGTGAATTTAGTATGGCGAATTACGTAATTCGAAGGGTAATTGGAGTGAGAATTGCGAATGAGAGAGCGAACTACGTAATTGGGGTGCCATGGGAAAGCCGTATTAAATGTTATTGATCAGGGCTAAAAGGACTTTACGCTGTTCAACTCATTCTTGTTAAAATAAAATTTTAAAGCAATGACATAGTATAACAGTATGTTTGAGATGGAATGACATGGCATAGCATAGCGTTGGGAAGAAGTTAAGAAAATGTTTAAATTTATATATTGTTACCTACTTCACCGATTTGAAATCTGAAAACTATAGCTCAGGCCTATTAACTTGGCCATTGTACCAATAGGAAGTGATCTGAATGGTATTATGATGCGACGATCGACGACGATAGTTAACGAATAGTTGGGCATTTAATGTACATGCCTCAAGCTCAATAGTTGCATGACGATTTTTGGGTCCTGCTAATACGAAATCGAACTTTAAGTAATTCGTCAGGGGGTCGAGCCTGTTATTGGTAATTAAATTTATGTCAATATGAGGCAAACAAATATATATGTATATGCAAATGAACTATTATATAATAAAATTTGAAGGATTTTAGATATTGCGTATGGTAGCATAAAATGTCACAATCTTCTTGATTGTCAGGTTGTTGATATGGCGACGAAAAAGTGGCAATGGAACTACCTCCTTTTTGTATCGTGGAAACACATAGCTGAAGATTTCATACTTACAGTGGGATAAACTTCAAACCTCTAATATAAGTTTTCGTTGGAATAATTTTCATGAACTTAGCTATTAAGAGATCTCTTTGAAAAATTACCGTACAGCCGATATCCATTAAAATTTTGACATCCTCACTTTTTGGAAACAGAAGTTCAAGATACAAGTTTATGTGCAAAAAATTAATTAAACACTTAAAGTCTTCTAATATTTATGGAACTTATAATAGAAAATTTTTTGTTTTATTACCCAGATTTTAAGAATAGCCTTCTCTATAAGTAATAGCAGAAATTCCGAATTAGTAAGTTCAGTCAAAACGTCATTCAAAAGTTTTGAAGAAAATCAGTTTTTTGTATGTCTATTTTATACGAGCATTGTTTGCAAAATGTTAATCTGATGAATGATTAAGAATTAAGCATATATGTAATACTCCTATATTGGCAGTAAGAGCTAGTACCGTCCGAAAACACTACAGTACAGATATGTCAATAAACACGTACGAAAGAAAAGGAACACATACGTTTATAAATAAACATGTACACGACACATTTACAAAACCGGCACTCAAGTACACAATACATTGACAAAAACAGTACTAGACAGTCTCGCTTTGATTTCGGAATGCTTACACATTGCGATGTTAGCTTACTATCAATATAGAAGTATTACATATATGGATTTAAGCAATAAATAGTTAATAGCGATTAATGATTAAAATTAATTAAGCGATCGCTGTGATGTAGTGGTTAGAAGTGCGTACTATCATTCCGCAGGGCGAGGGCTCGAGCCCAGTTTCGGCCAACATAAAAAAAAAATTAGCATAATGCGGAATTCGCAGCATACGATTGCGAATGACTCACTGGCGCACGCCGTTGAAGAAATGTTGGCAAATAAACGTGCAAGAAATAGTTCTATTAAGTAAGGTGACCAGAATTTTTTAACATTCCAGGAGGACAAATTCTCCACATTGATAACACAAAAAAATATTATGATTATTTTAACAGATAAATAACAAATAAATTAACAATTCAAAGTTTCTCTAAACACAAGCCAAACAATTTAATAGTACACTGCGTTGCACAATTATAAGACCGCTACATATTAACAAGTTTTGACTATTTTTTTTTAATTATTTAATTGTGATCATATTACTTCCAAAACATGGCTTTTGTTCTTCGTCTTTTGTCAAAGTTCGATTACAAGTTTGTATCAACGCTATATCTCGTTCAGCAATATCATTAACATATTTAATAATCTTAATCGTCTCTAAGACAACTAACTGCAGGGTCATTTTTTAGAGAATTCAGTGCCCTACAAAAATATGCCTAGAAAAGACGTTTATCCCTTGCTTATAACTTTATTTAACGGTTCAAAAGTTATAACATTTTTAATGAAAACAATTTTTTTTACATGTTACATACAAAATTTCAAATGCCCACCGAAACCTTTTAAAATTAAAATAAATATTTTTCAAAATAGGTGAATTTAGTATGGCGAATTACGTAATTCGAA
>NW_016159014.1:63498-82082 GCF_001687245.7 Rhagoletis zephyria
AGTTTAGAATAGATTTTTAAGTTACCTCAGGGTAATTGGAGTGCAAATTGCGAATGAGAGAGCGCACTACGTAATTGGGGTGCCATGGGAAAGCCGTATTAAATGTTATTGATCAGGGCTAAAAGGACTTTACGCTGTTCAACTCATTCTTGTTAAAATAAAATTTTAAGTTTAGAATAGATTTTTAAGTTATCTCAATCACAGACATCTTTGAAACAGCTTTTTGTTCAGATCAGAGAGAACAGAGTTATCCATATGAAGAGAAAAAAATTTACTCGGCAATATAAAGAAATATGACGTCTTTTAAGTACAAAACCGCATATGTGAGGTCGCATAAATTATTTTCTAGGGAGTAAAAATACCCTTATTTCAAAATGGTTATCTTTTTTATAGAGTAATCGCATTTCTGGCTAGTATATTTCAGATCGAATGGATAAGGATTGAGCCAAGAGCTTGTGTGAGTAAATCCAATTTTTGGCAGCAAATGTCAGTTACACGGTTTTGCGGAATGACGATACGCGGTTTTGTACTTTAAACGACGATGAGTACTTCAATTAGTTCACGCTGTGTCCGCAGCAGAATTTCGGATTTAGCAAGCCGGGAAGTCATGGGTTCGAATCCCACTGCCAGGAAACATTTTTTACATCTTTTTTGTTCTTTTAAAAATCTTTATTTAAATTTTGTTTATGTAATTATAGTTGTGACCTTTTTAAGTAAAATTTAACTCCAAAAAATTTTGTATACTGGAAATGATTATGTGAAATACCATTAAAAAAGAATAACATAAAGTTTAATAAAATAAACTAAGAAAATGTTTATATTAAAAAATATTAGTAACATAAAAAATTTTTTTTTGGATTGGGGACCAAACCTGGGGACTACTACGTTTACTACTTCAACAGCAAAACAAAATTGTAATGGGTTGCATACAAGATGCATATGAGCATTCATGAAATCCATCTTTCTCTAATTCTCGTAGCTGCCTTGTGAGCTAAATTTTTGCAGTGTAGATATTTCAACTCACATAAAAAAAAATAAAAAATAACAATAATAATAATCATAATGAAAATAAAACCTTATTAACCCTATTGTGAACATACTACATTTCCAGTTGCTCTACTACTTTTATTGCGGAGAAAAATAGTAAGAATAGAAAGCGTAATAAGATAGGAAGAAGCATAGTTAGCTTTCCTAAATGGAAAAAAAAGCGAGAAAGAGGAGATCGAATCCAACCACGAGTTGAGGCAGACGTCAGCTAGCAACCTATTTAAACTACAAGTGAAATAAGAATTACGGATGAACGCAGAGTTTTAAACCGCGTGGTTAAGAAGTGTTTTTTTTTAATCGCGATTAAGACATATGTAAGTCTTGCTGAAATCGTATTTTGGTATAGCTTTTGACCACAGATGCATCGAGCTGTGGAGTAGCATTACTGCGCCCAACACCAAAAGCCGAAATTTTATATCATCACCAGCGTTGGAGTCACGTGTTGGTAAGGGACGATGTTGCGAAAGCCATGTGGGTAATCCAATTCCTGAAGGAGCTACCGTCTGAAATCTTCTGGAATCACGTTTTGCAAAGTAGAGAAAAAAAATAATAATAAAAATAGAAAAACCGCGCAAGCTAAGTTGTCTAATTAATTACAGTTCTCCGAATTTTCCCTTGCATAACAGCTAGAGAATACCTTTAAATTTGTTTTTAGATTATGCGAAGTTATTAAGACACAGTATAGAGTCAGCTAGATATGTATATACATATGAATTCCTGAAAAAAAAAATTTATGTATTGCTATCCAAATACTTTCACTAAATTCCTCATCTGTTACATACTTATGTATATATGTACATACGTATATGTACTTGCCTGTAGAAAAACTTGCTATAGTTCGAGCCACATAAATATGTAGGTACAGTTACGTAAAGTTCGACCCAAGAGACCTAAAGCAGTGTTATGCAGTTCTCGTTGGTGAAGCAAACGATAAAGTAGAAAAATATATATAAAAATAAAAAAATTGCCGCGGTTTTCTTTATTTGTAAAACTATAGAAGTATAGAAAATTGAATTCAGAAGAAGAAAGATGTACCAAATGTAAAATAATCAAAAGTTGTTAATAAGTATATATATTAATAGTATTTAAAGTTTTCGAAAAAAAAATTTTGTAATGAAATAATTTGAAAGAAGTGAAAGAAAAAGGATATATACCTAAGTACAGATCAGTCGCGATCTTTAAAAATGTACCAATGCATGTATGTATTGAGAAAAAGGTGGTAAAAAAAAAGGAGAAATATTGAACCCTAAATTGGTACGAATATTTCACCTAATTAATATATAGCAGAATCGACGTCACAGCAACGAGGGAAGCGCTTCACTCCGCCACTATAGAATGTGAGTACTACTAATTTTTAGACATACATATATTTATAAAAAAAAACAGTTCAATGTAATATAAAAATTATGCATACATTTACATATATAAAAGAAAACCTACATATTACAAAAGTAAATATATGCATATTATTACATACATATGTACCTACGTTTTTTTTGCATTGGCCACCTAATGAATTATAAAAAGGGTGTATATACATATCTACATATGTACGTACATTAATATCAATCCGCGTATTATTGCATATTTTTCTTAAGCCTTAATTAGATGGTAAGAGAGAATTGAGCGAAAAAAAAAGAATTAAGAGTAATCGAATAATAGTCTTTTGTTCTTTTCGGTATGTGCTTGTACATACTTACATAAAGATTTGCATAGGTACTCCCAACATACATAAATATATATATATATTCTTTTCTCTTTCTCTCACTTGCTTAACTTATTCCGTTTGTCCAATAGTTTTAACCTTAAGGCGTTTACCTATAATCGAAATTATATTAACCTATAGAATAGTCAGGAGTAAAAAATTTTTGTGAATAAACGTTAAATTCAAAATGGAGTTCTAAATTTATTTTAATTATGGCCGAAACCATAGGATAGTTTGTTGTTGGAATTTGCAGGGCTTTCATTTATTATGACATCTTTAAAGGAAAGCCATGGATAAGGAGGGCGAGGCGCAGTTTAAAAAAAAAATGTGGCTTATAACTGCTATCATTTTAAGTGCACCGAAGACATTTATTTGTTTTTTTTTTTACTTCACGTGATTAGGTTTTTTTTTGCTGGTGTTAAAGAATTTTTTTTTAAGGATTGGTAAATCGTCGGTCTGCGAGTGTGCCCAATTTTTTTTTTTGTATGGTTTGCTGGTGTAGGCTCTTCTTGGTGTTGCCCTTATATCGGATATCCACGACATTGGCTGAATCTCCGGGCTGGACAACAAGCAAGGTGCACACGGGGGCAATACAAGAATAGACAAGCAGGAGCTTTCGAAGCTCACCCTACACCACAGGTTGCCCATTACAAGAAAATGGCGCCCAACGTGGGGCCCACTTAACGTGAGAGCTCCAAAATGTTTCTTACAGAAACTTTCTTTTCGCAAATTTTTATTTTCTAAACATTTATTTGGAATGCTTTGTATTCGCTTAATGCAGATACTTGTATGCTTGTAAGATTTCTGGATTAACTCTAATCACATTTTTTTAATTCGGAATGCAGTTGAAGGTCCGACTAGATGTTGACCTTACTGACCAGTCATAAGAGTGTGATACGGTAAATTGTTAACCAATTTCAATATCTATTAACAAAACTTTGAATATTTACGATCTTGGAATTTTCTCTGAGGTGCTACTCGGAACAACACCACATTTAAGTATTCAAAGGAATAAGTAGTACTTTTAGTTTTTTTTGAATGCCTTCCGGCAACTTAAATCTATTTTATTTCCACAACAATTATCCTTTTTGGGAGTAGGTCATATGTTGGAAAAATTACTGTTTACAGAGTGAATACATATAACATACCGCAAGATATATTGTCGATAATTTTAAGATATGTTAAATACTTTTGTTAACGCACATAAAAAGAAAAAATTCCCTTAAGACATTGCAACGAAAATTTACCCAGGCAGTCAGGTCAATTTTGCAATGTTTGCCAAGAACAGTTCACAAGCCACCAAGAAGTATTGCGAACGGCTTGCAATCATTCGTTTCACCGTTCTTGCTTGATAAATTGGCTTAAAAACCATCAATCATGTCCTCAGTGTAATGCCACCTGTAGCTCAAACCAATTCAGTGACCCTAATTCTAGCGGAATTAAGACTAGATCGCAAGCAATAGCGCAAGGTGGAGCAACTAACAGTGCTTCTCAACCAGCTAAGCACCAAGGTTCTACCGCTGGTCCTCAGCAGCGACAACAATCACAGACTCAAATTCCGCAAACGCAGATGCAGAAAGCTAAACAAGTTAAACGCCCCGCCGAAGGAAATTCCTCTCCATCGAATACCGATACCGAGGCAACCCAGGTTGACCATAACGAGAGTCGTATAAGGAACATAGAAACAGCAGTCGTAGTCGCAAGACAGGCCGCATCTTTAGAAGATTTAGAACAAAGGATGTCGCAACTAATAGAAAGCAAAATTGAAAGCTCTTTGAATGTTGTGTCAGGTAGATTTAATAATAATAATAACCAAAATAACATAGACGTGAGAAGTCTTAGACAGAATCCTGATGATGTACTTTGGCCGCGTGACGAACCTCGCTGTGTTAATCAGTCACCTTCCGTGGCTAGAAACGAAAACGTCAGGTTTAGTGACATATCAAGCGTAACCAACGCAAGCAAGATCTCCCAGTTGATTTCCAGCTGGGATATTAAATTTGACGGCTCCAAGAAACTCTCCGTAGAAAATTTTGTTTATAGGATTGAATCACTAGTCATTGACCATGCCCTGTGTCTTTTTATTAGTCAGGCAAAATACTGGTTCTGGCGGTACCGCAGATCCGTTCAACGAGTAACTTGGCCATCCTTATGCGATGCCTTGCGAACGAATTTTGAGGAGCATAGGACGGACACGGATATTAAAGAAGCAATGAGAGCAAGGAAGCAGGGCAGTACAGAAACCTTTGATGATTACAAAAATGCCGTGTTGAAAATTGCTGAAAATTTACACAATCCCATTAGTGAGGGTGAGGTTGTAGAAATCCTGCAGAGGGAATTGCGCCCTCGAGTTAGACAACAGCTTTTATACGTGCCCATAAATGCAGTTGCTCAACTACGTAAGCTGTGCTTAAAAGGCGAGACACTCCTCATGGAAATTGCCAAAAGTAACCCAGCAGCAGCTGCACCTAACCCTAAAGGCTACCCTACTAAGCGACAAATAAGTGAATTAGATTTAAACTGTGACGTTGAAGAAGTCGACGAGAAGCCTACCTCGACTGAAGTTGAAGAAGTTTCTGCCATTCGAAAATTAGATTCCAAACCAATTTGTTGGAATTGTAGACAAGAGGGCCACCGCTACGTTGACTGCGTCGCGCCCCGCACTATATTTTGTTACGGTTGTGGCTTAGCAAACGTTTATAAACCAAACTGCAAGGACTGCTATTCGAAAAACTTGAATGCCAGCGAAGGCTCGACAACGAACCTTCGCAAAGACCAAACCTTAAACCACTAACTACAATATCTGAGACAAAAGATTTACCGGACTTTTCTAAAGGTGAGGAAGATGAACACGCGTTAAAACTGTTTAAAATAACTCCGTATAAAGAACGCTTAAAAATCTATAGTGAAAAGCGAAGCGATATAATCGGGGCGAACGTGCAACAGCACAACTTCAGGAGGGGTCCAGGTCTACGCAGCGTATGAGAAACTTTTGGAAGGAGGTTAACAAAAATCGAAAGCATATAAGTTCAATAATTTGCTCTGTTACCAGTAAAGAAAATGACTTACGACCGCATGCAGAAGTTGTAATAGCGAACAAAAAACGTTTGGGATTACTAGATAGTGGGGCACAAGTATCGTGCATAGGGGGCAACTTCGCCAAAGAAGTATGCAAGGAAAGCGAGTTTTCTACGCATGCAACGTCTATAAGCACAGCAGACGGCCGAAAACAAATAGTGTATGGTCCAACCTCTTTTCCAGTAACATTTAAGTCAGAAACCAATCCCATTACTTTCTATGTCGTACCAAGTTTACACCAAGATCTAATTCTAGGCATTGATTTTTGGAGGATGTTCAAAATTTCACCTCACATTATAGCGCAAATTGACATTGACGAATCTGAAATGGTAATGGAAGACATCAATAGGCATGTACTTAACAAGCAGCAAAAATCCAAGTTGGAAAGTGTTATTAATTTGTTTCCTGCATATGAAAAGGAGGGACTGGGCAAAACGGCCCTTATTGAACATTCCATTGAGTTAGAACCGAACGTGAAACCAATAAAACAAAGATATTTCCCTATATCACCTGCAATAGAGAAATTGGTGCACAAGGAAATCGATGAGATGTTGAAGTTAGGCGTGATTGAGGAAGCCCCTAATAGTCCGTGGGCAAGCCCTATTGTTTTAGTGCGAAAACCAACAAAAGTTAGACTATGCCTTGACGCAAGGAAAGTCAACAGCGTGACAGTAAAGGACGCATATCCTTTACCCCATATCGATGGAATATTAAGTCGATTACCGAAAGCCGAATACATTTCATCCCTTTATTTACGTCGTGCGTTTTGGCAAATCCCGTTAGCAGAAAATTCCCGCGATTTAACATGTTTCACAGTTCCGAACAGGCCTTTGTATAGATATCGTGTAATGCCATTAGGACTTTGCAATGCTCCACAGCCCTTATGTCGACTTATGGACCAGGTAGTTCCAGCCAATTTAAAAGACGAAGTATTCGTTTATCTTGACGATTTACTTATAATTTCTAACAATTTCGAAAGGCATATGTCTGTTCTAACCGAAGTGGCCTACCAACTGCGAAAAGCTGGTCTTACCATAAATGTGAAAAAGAGCAAATTCTGTATATGTAAGGTAAAATACTTAGGTTTTGTTGTAGGAAACGGTATTCTTTGCACTGATACCGACAAGGTTTCTTCGATGTTGAATTTCCCAGCACCTACGACGGTAAATAGCTAAGGCGCTTTTTAGGTATGGTTGGGTGGTACCGACGATTCGTCGACAATTTCGCTGCTTTAACTGTACCACTAACAAACTTGCTTAAGAAAGGTAAATTCCAATGGAATGAAGAGGCCCAATATGCTTTTGATGCGTTGAAGAAAAAATTGGCAAATGCCCCAGTGTTGGCAAACCCTGATTACAGAAAGCCATTCCTGATTCAATGTTATGCCAGAAAATTAGGTGTAGGAGTCGTGTTTGCTCAAGTTAACGAAAAGGGTGAAGAAGTGCCTATAGCTTACTTCTCGAAAAAGTTAAAAAAAAGCTCAATCAAACTGCAGTGTTATGGAGCTGGAATGCTTGGCCGCAATCTTAGCCATAAAGAAATTCCGAGCATACGTAGAGGGACAAGAATTTACCGTGATTACCGATCACGCTAGTTTGAAATGGCTCATGCTTCAGCCAGACCTCAGTGGTAGATTAGCGAGATGGTCCTTAAAATTACAAGGGTACAAGTTCGAAATTCTCCATCGTAGAGGAACGCAAAATGTGGTGCCCGATTGTCTCTCTAGACAGAACTTTGAGGATGTATCCGAGTTAAAGTTTCATCCAATCATTGACTTGGAATCCCCCGAATTTGAATCTGACGAGTATCAAAAGTTACGCAGCTATATTCAAGAAAATCAGTCTCGTCTGCCCGACTTGCAAATCGACGGCAACAAGGTATATAGACGAACCGAACAACCGGACAGTAATGTGGAACGGGAAAGGTACAACTGGAAGTAATGGCTACCAAAAGGATTAGCAACCAAAGCCATTGAAAATGCCCACAATCCAGCAAACAAATGCCATGGAGGCATAGCCAAGACATTGGAGCGATTACGGTTGAACTTATATTGGCCAGAAATGACCGTTGATGTCAAAAGATTTATTTCAAGCTGTGATGTTTGCCAGCAAACTAAAGCTCCGAATATGGTTCTTCGACCTCCGATATCAAATAAGTTCCAAGTCAAAGGCCATTTGAGCAGTTATATATTGATCTATTAGGCCCATACGCTAGATCAAAAGAAGGAAATATTGGCATGTTAATCATTGTTGACCACATGACTAAGTTTCCATTTCTGATTCCATTAAAAAGATTGTCTTCCGCCGTGATTATAAAATATCTCCGAGAGCAAGTGTTTACAGTATTTGGAACGCCCGAGGTGATTATTAGCGACAATGGAAAGCAGTTTAAATGTACACAATTTAACAACTTTTTGCAGGAAAGACATATCAAGCAAGTTTACACAGCAATCTATAGTCCTCAATCCAATGCTAGCGAAAGAGTCAATCGTTCAATAATAGCAGCAATCCGTACTTATGTTTCCAAAGAACAAACGAATTGGGACCGCTATATACCCGAAATAGCTGAATATGTACGTAGTTCCTATCATCAGACAATTGGCATTAGTCCATACTACTCGCTTTTCGGCCAAAAAATGGTAACCAGTGCTAAAGACTACCAATTAATTAGAAAGTTAGGTTCATTTGAAAGCGAAATGTTAGACACAAGCGACAAGTTAAAGCTCATAAGAGATACCATCGCCAATAACATAACTAAAGCATTCGAATCTTCAGCTAAAAGATATAACTTACGCAGCTCAGAAACAATATTTAATATTGGTGACGAAGTTTACCGTCGAAATTTTATACAAAGCGATGCATCCAAGAAATTTTGTTATAAATTCGCAACAAAGTTCATAAAGAGCAAAGTTATCGGCAAAAAAGGTAACAATACTTACCACCTAGAAGATAAGGAAACTGACAGGAAAGAATTCTACCACAAGAAAGACATAAGAAAGCAAATAATTTAATTCGCAACCCTTTTTAAAACCTTGCCACCGTGCAGCAATGTTTGCGTTGTAATGGGTTGCATACAAGATGCATATGAGCATTCATGAAATCCATCTTTCTCTAATTCTCGTAGCTGCCTTGTGAGCTAAATTTTTGCAGCGTAGATACTTCAACTCACATAAATAAAAAAAAAAAAATAATAATAATAATAATAATAATGAAAATAAAACCTTATTAACCCTATTGTGAACATACTACATTTCCAGTTGCTCTACTTCTTTTATTGCGGAGAAAAATAGTAAGAATAGAAAGCGTAATAAGATAGGAAGAAGCACAGTTAGCTTTCCTAAATGGAAAAAAAGCGAGAAAGAGGAGATCGAATCCAACCACGAGTTAAGGCAGACGTCAGCTAGCAACCTATTTAAACTACAAGTGAAATAAGAATTACGGATGAACGCAGAGTTTTAAACCGCGTGGTTAAGAAGTGTTTTTTCTTTAAATCGCGATTAAGACATATGTAAGTCTTGCTGAAATCGTATTTTGGTATAGTTTTTGACCACAGATGCATCGAGCTGTGGAGTAGCATTACTGCGCCCAACACCAAAAGCCGAAATTTTATATCATCACCAGCGTTGGAGTCACGTGTTTGGAAGGGACGATGTTGCGAAAGCCATGTGGGTAATCAAATTCCTGAAGGAGCTACCGTCTGGAATCTTAAGGAATCACGTTTTGCAAAGTAGAGAAAAAAATAATAATAATAATAGAAAAACTGCGCAAGCTAAGTTGTCTAATTAATTAAAGTTCTCCGAGTTCTCCCTTGCAAAATAGCTAGAGAATACCTTTAAATTTGTTTTTAGATTATGCGAAGTTATTAAGACACAGTATAGAGTCAGCTAGATATGTACATTAGACTGCATCACTCCGCATACAAAAAAAAATTGCTACTATGTTTCCATTGGAATTATAAAATCTATTATATTTTAAGACGTCCACCAAAATATTTCGGAAAAATATTAAGATTTAAGTGAGCTGGACCGATTTGAAAATACCTCCAAAAATGGAGTTTTTTATGAATAAAAATAGTTTCTTAAAGCTTAAGCTTAAAAAATCTGCAGAAAAATATTTTAAAATAATTAAAAAAAATTTTGAACGGAATCGTAATGATGATATTTTTGTTGCTGTTTTTTTTTAACTTTTTTTAACTTAGGAGATGTCATTAGAAAGGTATTTTCTCTACCTTTTTATTTCTTTGCTAATAAACTCATTCAAAGGATGGAAGAGAAAGGTAGGATGAAGGAACGTCATTCAAAGCTGAATTAAGATATGTTGGTATTTGAAAAAAAAATATTGGGACGTGAATGACTTTTTTTTTGGACAGAAATAAAAACAGTGTGAAAATACCTTTCTACTGGGATCCCATAAGTTAAAATCAGAACATTTTTGGCCCAGTTATTCAAGTTTTTCGTAAATCAAACTTTGAAAAAGTAAAAAAACAGCATCAAAAATCTCATTCTTACGATTCCGTTGAAAAGGTTTTTAAATATTTTTATGCAGATTTTTTAAGCTTAATCTAATTTGTCATCTGAGGGGACTTTTTCAAAAAGTCCTTTAAGAAACTATTTTTATTCATAAAAATCTTCATTTTTGGAGGTATTTTCAAATCGGTCCAGCTCGCTTAAATCTTAATATTTTTCCGAAATATTTTGGTGGACGTCTTAAAATATAATAAATTTTGTAATCCCGGCGGAAAAACTGCAACTTTTTTTGGTGATGCAGTCTAATGGACATACATATGTGTATAAATGCATTTTTTCAAATAAAATATATATCTTGATTGAATTAAAGTGAAAATTCAGTTAGTTCTTTAAAAGTTTAAAATCGTTATTAGTGCGTTACTATTTATTTTGGTTGTTGATAAATACAACAATACTTATATCTTGGACCGATCACTAATGTAGTATAGATGCATATTAAATTTTACTGAAAAAAAATTTTTGATGTTTTGATTTGTCCCAAGTTTTGGTGCTTTTAGGAAAGTTGGCAGCCATGGGGTCTCACATTCGTGAGTACTCACATATACTTGTTCTGTCATTCCGATCACACAACGCAAAATTTTCTGTTTCCCCCCGGACATAATTACCTCACCTCATCTACCCAACGGTTTGCACGTTTGGGCATTTTGCCCGTATGTGCACATTATGCCCATCGCTACACTACATCAACTGATGAATTAAGATGAATTTTATTTTTTAAACATGTGGCAACCCCGGAAAATATAGATTTTTGAAACATCCATCGATGGATACCCATATTTTAATAATTCATATATTTTATTAAATAATTTGAATTCAGAGTTTTAAACAGGTGGCAACACTCTTTAAATACTTCAAAAATATTCTTAGTGTTCAAACTAAATATTACTTAACACTCTCTCGCTTGACATCCATATTTTTATTTATCATATAACTCGTGTATTAGTTAACCAAATTCAACTTTTCAAACAAATATTTCTTCAAAATATTTTTAAATTATTACCTTCTGAAAACCCTTTCGTTTGGCAACCATATGGTGATACATATTTCTCTTACCTAATTCCTTTAATTCAAACTACATTTGATTTTTTCGACAGGTGGCAGCCCTCCTATACTTAAATTAAGAAACAAAGCTTTTCAAAACCATATCGTTTAATACCCATTTTGTAATAAGCTAATTATTTATAAATAATTTGAATATAATTTTTGAAGGTTGGCAACTCTTTTCAGAAAATTGAGACGTGGAAAGACTATTTAATTCTATAATAAAAATAAAATAAATTTTAATTGGGTTAACTAAGGGCGAAGATAATAAAAATATAGTAGCCTTACTTTTTTTAAAACCCAGAAAATCAAAATTTTAAGAAATTTCGAATGCCGTTCTTCTTTTATGGTGTATATGCGACTATCATATTTGGATTCAAAAGAAAATTTTACATAATATTGATAGATAAAGTGTCGTGGTTATGAGAAATTTCGATATTTTTAAATTATATTTTCGGAATTTTACGTTGACTGATCATAAAGTCCGATAAAAAAAGATTGCATGGTGCTATGCAGTTCCTCAATTCACTGATTTAATCTAGTTTATACATTTTAGTAGCAGCTAAGAAACTTATAAAATAATGCATTAATTTTAATTTATTCTTCCTAAGTTGTACGAGATGGTACCTGATTTACTAACATTTGAACTTTTAATTTTTTTATTTACTCATACTTGAATTGTTATAATCAGGGAACGGATTTTTAGGACCTAAAAACCTATAAAAAAGGCAAAAGAACATGACAAAATAGGCTGGAAAAGGCAAAATAAAATAGCGAAAAAGGCAGGAAAAGGCACTAGGTATTGCAAAAAAGGCAAAAAAAGGCAAAACGAAATAGCGAAAAAAGCAGGAAAAGGCACTAGGTATTGCAAAAAAANGGAAAAACTGCAACTTTTTTTGGTGATGCAGTCTAATGGACATACATATGTGTATAAATGCATTTTTTCAAATAAAATATATATCTTGATTGAATTAAAGTGAAAATTCAGTTAGTTCTTTAAAAGTTTAAAATCGTTATTAGTGCGTTACTATTTATTTTGGTTGTTGATAAATACAACAATACTTATATCTTGGACCGATCACTAATGTAGTATAGATGCATATTAAATTTTACTGAAAAAAAATTTTTGATGTTTTGATTTGTCCCAAGTTTTGGTGCTTTTAGGAAAGTTGGCAGCCATGGGGTCTCACATTCGTGAGTACTCACATATACTTGTTCTGTCATTCCGATCACACAACGCAAAATTTTCTGTTTCCCCCCGGACATAATTACCTCACCTCATCTACCCAACGGTTTGCACGTTTGGGCATTTTGCCCGTATGTGCACATTATGCCCATCGCTACACTACATCAACTGATGAATTAAGATGAATTTTATTTTTTAAACATGTGGCAACCCCGGAAAATATAGATTTTTGAAACATCCATCGATGGATACCCATATTTTAATAATTCATATATTTTATTAAATAATTTGAATTCAGAGTTTTAAACAGGTGGCAACACTCTTTAAATACTTCAAAAATATTCTTAGTGTTCAAACTAAATATTACTTAACACTCTCTCGCTTGACATCCATATTTTTATTTATCATATAACTCGTGTATTAGTTAACCAAATTCAACTTTTCAAACAAATATTTCTTCAAAATATTTTTAAATTATTACCTTCTGAAAACCCTTTCGTTTGGCAACCATATGGTGATACATATTTCTCTTACCTAATTCCTTTAATTCAAACTACATTTGATTTTTTCGACAGGTGGCAGCCCTCCTATACTTAAATTAAGAAACAAAGCTTTTCAAAACCATATCGTTTAATACCCATTTTGTAATAAGCTAATTATTTATAAATAATTTGAATATAATTTTTGAAGGTTGGCAACTCTTTTCAGAAAATTGAGACGTGGAAAGACTATTTAATTCTATAATAAAAATAAAATAAATTTTAATTGGGTTAACTAAGGGCGAAGATAATAAAAATATAGTAGCCTTACTTTTTTTAAAACCCAGAAAATCAAAATTTTAAGAAATTTCGAATGCCGTTCTTCTTTTATGGTGTATATGCGACTATCATATTTGGATTCAAAAGAAAATTTTACATAATATTGATAGATAAAGTGTCGTGGTTATGAGAAATTTCGATATTTTTAAATTATATTTTCGGAATTTTACGTTGACTGATCATAAAGTCCGATAAAAAAAGATTGCATGGTGCTATGCAGTTCCTCAATTCACTGATTTAATCTAGTTTATACATTTTAGTAGCAGCTAAGAAACTTATAAAATAATGCATTAATTTTAATTTATTCTTCCTAAGTTGTACGAGATGGTACCTGATTTACTAACATTTGAACTTTTAATTTTTTTATTTACTCATACTTGAATTGTTATAATCAGGGAACGGATTTTTAGGACCTAAAAACCTATAAAAAAGGCAAAAGAACATGACAAAATAGGCTGGAAAAGGCAAAATAAAATAGCGAAAAAGGCAGGAAAAGGCACTAGGTATTGCAAAAAAGGCAAAAAAAGGCAAAACGAAATAGCGAAAAAAGCAGGAAAAGGCACTAGGTATTGCAAAAAAAATAAGGCACTAAAAAAGACAGAAAATACGAAGAACAATCAAAAAATACATTTATTTTAGAAATGTTTATATTACAAGTAAAAAGAGAAAAACTATGAACTAGTTTCATTATATGAAAAATTTGTACTTTGAATCTTTGACTATTTCATCCTTTCGAGTTTCTAACTCATAAAACTTTAATCTGTATAATTGTAGTAACATTGAACCACAAGATACATTTTGAAGTTTTCTGGCAGCATTTTCATTCGATGAAAAGCATTGAATGTACTAAATGTGCGCTCGACGTAAGTTGATACAATTGGAGCCCAATTTAAATATGGAACGTTTGAAACGTTCATATTATCAGGAATAAGGGCGTTTTTCTCGCCGTTTACAATTTTATCCACACCCCTAATTGTATCCAAGCCTACGTTAGCTGAGAAAACGGCTTTGAATTTTTCCAACACCAATTTGGCAAGAGGTCCCTGCGCTTCTACATATAACCCGCATGGGCATGTGTATATTTTTTAATCTTAAAAAAAAATATTAAATGCTATAATCACTTTTTTAAAGGTAGAAAAGGCAAAAAAAGGCAAATATCTTAAAAAAGGCAAAAAAAAGGCAAATATCTTAAAAAAGGCAAAAAAAGGCAACATCAAATGTGTATATATGGAATCAGAGAAAGCTAAATCGTGGACATTCTTAATCGAATATACTCTATCTCTTTAGCAGGAGAAAAGGCAATTTCCATAAAATCCGTTCCGTGGTTATAATCAATGTATTTTACAAACGTAATTCAAATTTTTAGTGTAGTTTCGTTTATTATTCATGTTAGCAGTACTCGTGCTTTCATTGCGGCCATTTATTTTCATAAAAGCGCGAGCGTAATCTCGCCCGTCGAACGCAGTGTTGCCAGGTCTTCGGCATGAGAAAACGTCCCTCTTGGTGTGAAAAAACGTCATTTCCTACCCAAAAACGTCTTATTCAAATGAATGTACAAAAAATTGTTCTTATTAAACTTTTATTATATACAAAGGTACATATGTACGTAAGGTATATTAAAATGTCATTTTGACAGAGCACTTTTAAAATTCATTGTAAACTGGATTGAGATCGGTAAAATAAAAATCATTTTATATACACTTGTGATCAGCTGATTAAGTCACAACCATTTTGATCGATTTTGGCTGTTTCTCTTTTGTTTATTTAATGTTTATTATTTTTCCATAAAAGCCAAGCTCATTATATAATAAACAAAATATAAATCCACATTTCAAACTTTGTGCAAAAATTGTAAAAAGTCTGCAAAGCTTCAGCTAGATTTTAAACTTTTTATTTCGATTTTTTTTAGTATGCATTTTTATAGCCCATTCAATTTCAGGTCAATAATGCGCAAGTTTAAAGAAGCTAAATAATCGCGTTGATTTTTAAAAATTTCTTTCTTGTAGTCATTTGTGCTAAAGTGCGTTCTGCTAAGAAGGAGCATAGCAATATTTCAGCCTTTTTTGCGTTCATTACATTTTCAATGAAGTCTTAAAAAAGTCGCCTACTTTTTTCTTTTTACTTTCAGCTTTTTTAATGCTTTTGCGAGCGTGCGTGTTGCAAGAGATTCGCTCTTCCTGATTTGGCTTTTAATGTGCAATTGCAAACATTACGATAAGCCTCGTAACCTCAAGTATTTACATAACCAGCCTTTGAACACGGGATCCTTAGTCCAAGAATCCAAAACAAAAAATGCGCGTACGCTTGGTATGCATCATATTTAAGTCATTTGCGTCCAAAGAATAAATATCTTTTGAAGCAGCTGCTGCAAAACACAAAGCTTGTAAAGATTTATTAACAAAATAATTCAAAATCAGTTCTACTTACAAGATTTACACCCCTATGCTGTAATATGTCGTAGATTCCATTTTGGTACGAATCGTAAAATTGGTATGTTGAAATCCGTGTTGTCGTATCCTAGTTTCGAAATTCGAAGGCCATCTTCGAAATTCGTAATGTTGGTATGCCTGAATCCGACGTAGCTGTCATTTTTATGTATTTGTCGGAAATTTTGTACGAATAGCAACTCGGGTCGGAGCGAAACAAATTGTATTAAAATATCAATAAAATAAATTGTGTAAACGCAAAAATATGTATGTAAGTTGAAGTGTGAATAGAAAAAAAAATATTAGGTTCGTTCGCGTAGCTGTTAATTGTTCATGTTTAACCAAAACTTACAAGTTTTTGCGTTCGCGTACGCAAAAAACTTGCAAAGTAGGGGAAATTGAGAGAGCAAAGTGACATTTCATTTTGAGGGGAAGCTGCTGGTTTCTGTTGGAAAAATTTTTGCCAACAGGAAAACAGCTGATCAAAAACAGCTGGTTGGCATATACGCAAATCACAAAATTGAATTTGATGGTTTGGAAGTTAAAAATTACAAAATGCGACTAATTAAACTTGTAAGAAGTAAGTAGTTATTGGCTTAATCAATAAACTGTGCCAGGATACCACTTTGTAATGAGTTTGCGAACGTTTTAAATTTTACACTTTTGAATGTAAACAAAAATTATATCAGCTGTTCGTCTAACTTGCAAGTTTCTGCAAATTTTCTGTTCGCGTAAAATACATATTTCTCTCTTGTGAGCGAACAGATGACATTTCGCCGGAATTTGGCAGTTGGTTGGTTTCTGTTGGAGATTTTAAACGAATTATTAAATGTTTACAAAATTATCAAGTCGAAGATCACAACAAATCGCTCGCAATACGAAAAACTGGTGGAATATATGAGCGAAAGGCCGGACATTGCTCGAGGCTTTGTAAAAGTAGCTAGAAAGGATGTGGTGGAATTTTGTGCAAGCGTTGCAAGGATTAAAGCGGCACAATATCTAGTTGAACGGAGGCCTTTAAACAGAGGGAGCATACATTTCTCATTTAAGCTAAATGGATCAGAACAGTCTCGTAGCAATCTCCTTTGTATATTAATGCAACAGTTGGCTGCAGCTAATATNTATGAGCGAAAGGCCGGACAT
Organism: Rhagoletis zephyria; assembly: GCF_001687245.7. Classification (NCBI taxonomy): domain Eukaryota; kingdom Metazoa; phylum Arthropoda; class Insecta; order Diptera; family Tephritidae; genus Rhagoletis; species Rhagoletis zephyria. The sequence continues at coordinate 80,468 of NW_016159014.1, forward strand.
TGCTCGAGGCTTTGTAAAAGTAGCTAGAAAGGATGTGGTGGAATTTTGTGCAAGCGTTGCAAGGATTAAAGCGGCACAATATCTAGTTGAACGGAGGCCTTTAAACAGAGGGAGCATACATTTCTCATTTAAGCTAAATGGATCAGAACAGTCTCGTAGCAATCTCCTTTGTATATTAATGCAACAGTTGGCTGCAGCTAATATATTTTACTTAATTAAGCCTTTTCAAATACGATTAAACAATTTTTTTTTTTAATTTCACAGTTCACTTGCGATTATATTTATTTTGATTTGTTTCTGTCAAAGCAGCTAATTAAGAACTTCGAATTTCAATATTTTAGTTGGCAACGCCGTTTATAGTTACGATCGGATTACAGCATACCCATTTTCGAATATTCGGAACGGAGCTACGAATTCATAACTACGAGCTTTCGGATTACAGCATACGGGTGTTAGTAACATATAAAATTATTGGGAAATTAAAAAACATCATTTTTTACACAAAAAACGTCCAAACGTCAACAGGATATAAAAAACGTTCAAATGACGTTAAAAACGTCAACCTGGCAACGCTGGTCGAACATTCAACAGCAACTAAACGCTCTCGCTGTTTCGGTTATACTCTCACCACCAGTGTTGCCGTTTTAGCCCTTTGGTTGCTAGATTTAGCTACCACATAGTTTTTTTGGCAACATAAATTTAAAATTGCCCCTAGCCCTTTTTTTAGCCCTTTGGAGAATTTATTCATACTTGGCATGAAAAAGTTGTATATGCTTAATTTGATCTCATTTAATTTTCAATTAATGTAAGAGATGCATTTTTAAACTAAGAAAGACTGGTATATGTATGTATTAGGGTGCTTTTTTTTGCGACTATTTTTTTTTTGAGCATACCTTTAACTGATCTTCAATAAAATCCAGTATATCTTGTTTTTTATCGTTTAAAATATCTGCTATAAAAATATCTGCTATGAATGTAACATCTTTTTTTTCAATTGATACTGACATATTTCAAATTATTTATATTTTTTACCCTTTCATCTTAAAAAAAAAGGTAATTAGTTAAAAAAGTAGTGATAAATAATAAAAGAACAATATTTTTTATAATTTTACGTGATTTTTGATAAAAATTTAAAACTTCATAAATTTAAAATTGAAATATCTCAAGCAGTATTGAAGTTAGCGATTAAGCGCTAATGAGCTTTTTAGTAGGAAATAAAATTTCCTACAAGTTTCTCATTTACATTTTTTCTATAGCTCTTGTCATTTACGAGATAAATGCGAAAAAACGTCAATTTCATGAAAAAATCAGGTTTAGTGGCCCGTACTACCTCGCCGGTGTGAGTTACGACTTCGCCGCAGTGGGCACTTTTGTAGAGCATTTAATGCTGAGAAAATCCCCATTTTGGACAAGGTGATACCATTAAATGCCGCTGAGCTATAGAAATTAAAAAAAAAAAATCAGTTCCCGTGTATTTTAAATGGAAAATCTTCACACGCCTTGGCCGAGTACTTAAAATTAATATTAAGGGCTCAAATTTCAGGGAATTTTTTTTTGGGTATTTCCAACAAAATTTCACGATGGGACCGAAAAAAAAAATAGTCGCAAAAAAAAG
>NW_016159014.1:82462-84735 GCF_001687245.7 Rhagoletis zephyria
CGGTCCCATCGTGAAATTTTGTTGGAAATACCCAAAAAAAAATTCCCTGAAAGTTTGAGCCCTTAATATTAATTTTAAGTACTCGGCCAAGGCGTGTGAAGATTTTCCATTTAAAATACACGGGAACTTTATTTTTTTTTTAAATTTCTATAGCTCAGCGGCATTTAATGGTATCACCTTGTCCAAAATGGGGATTTTCTCAGCATTAAATGCTCTACAAAAGTGCCCACTGCGGCGAAGTCGTAACTCACACCGGCGAGGTAGTACGGGCCACTAAACCTGATTTTTTCATGAAATTTACGCACCCTAGTATGTATGTATATACATATCTTCGCCTAGGTAAAAGATTGTCGTATGTTAATTTCGGCAGGTTGTGGGAAATCGCGATTAAAGTTTGGAATGCAATTTCTCAAAAACGCGAAGATTGATATTCTCCAAAGCCTCTGAAAATGTTACTAGTTCACAAGATTCTTAAATAATTTAATTTTTAATATTTATTGTTAATTAGTTTTGAGTTTATGAAGGATTTTCTTTAGTAAAATTTTGCCGTAAGCGTCATTTGTACACAATTTGGCAGCCACTTTGTATGAAATACGACAAAAAATCAAAATTTCTACTAAATTAACGACACTTTTTACTCAAGATCTCGGAAACTAAAGGAGATATCCAAAAATGGAGAGCGCCATTTTTAAGATTTTGATTAGTTTAACACAAGGTTCATAGAATAGAAGGTTACGACATGGTGCTGTCAAAAATTTGTTTTCCTCCAATGACGTAGTTGCGAAGTGAGTTCTGATTGGCTGAAATATTTTACGAAGAAGGAGAGTACACAAAACGCAGAAAATGTAGCTGCCGTATAGCGTATTTTAGGAATCCTAATCAAATGGGCAATTTTGATATAAAATCGTGGCAAAGCTTATTATAACAACATAAAATGTTATAACTTCACGTGAAACCGGATTAACATAATAATAGGGACAACTGAAATGTAAATCGAATGCAAATTGAAATTTGCTGGTGATTTTATTTTTGAAAGTGAGCAGAACGCATTCGCGCATTTTTAAATAAAAAGCGTTCATAACATTGGCAAAATTTCGCTACAGGAATTGCAAAAGACATTTTTTTAGTAATCTGGCAACTCCGAAAATTGAGCCATCTACGTCATCAAGATGGCGGCCATGTCTGATGTCGTAAACTTGTATTCTATGAACCTTGAGTTTAATATGACTGCATCACTAAAAAATTTTTTACTAATTTATCGAAAAAAATTGTAGTCAATATCTCGGAAACTAAAGGAGATATCTAAAAACTGATAACACCAATCGAATGATTTTATTTCAAAATATATAACTCGATCTAGAACTAAAAAGCGTCAAAATGGCGCTCACGACAATCTTTTACCCAGGCGACGATATATGTATTGTATATGTATTAGGGCTGTTAACTTATCTATTAACTATTTAACTATAGTTTAAAATAGATAAGTTTACGGCCCTTAATACGCTTAATTTGTTAAATGGCACATCAAGTCGATTGACCGTGTATGTTCTTGCGTTGTGATTATACCAGCTGCTATAAATATATATATATATATATATAAATATTATTATTGTGCCAGCATGCTGGTGACGCGAGTGGTGAAATTAGCTCAGTTTTCTAAGTAAAAAGTATTTTAGTGGAAATTTCTCGCACTATATGAGTCAACGCAGTGTTTGTGGAAGATTAGGTTCACGATATTGCAGTTGTGAATTAAAAGAAATAATGTTTAACAAAATGGAAGAAAAATTATGAAATTTCGGCTCTAATCATTTCGATCTTTCCTCGTCCTCATTTGTAAAGATATAAATATTGTACCAGCAGGCTGGTAGGTTACATGCTTCGAGCCTGATGGTACAATCACATGATGGAGCCAGCAAGCTGGTGTCGTATATTTCCCCTTTTATACAAAACAATCAGAGCACCCGACGAGAGGAGAAAAACTATTTCCTTTCTGTTTAAATTAAGGCATCCTTATGAGCCATATTTTTAGCTTTATCGTACTTCAACTAACATATATTGATCATCACTCTCTATACTACAAATCTTGTTCCATTATTAATGTTAGGTGAATTAAGCATATATGTAATACTCCTATATTTGCAGTAAGAGCTAGTACCGTCCGAAAACACTACAGTACAGATATGTCAATAAACACGTACGAAAGAAAAGGAACACATACGTTTATAAATAAACATGTACACGACACATTTACAAAACCGGCACTCAAGTACACA
>NW_016159014.1:85801-86517 GCF_001687245.7 Rhagoletis zephyria
AAAAAAAAAGGAGAAATATGGAACCCTAAATAGGCACGAATATTTCACCTAATTAATATATAGCAGAATCGACGTCACAGCAACGAGGGAAGCGCTTCACTCCGCCACTATAAAATGTGAGTACTACTAATTTTTAGACATACATATATTTATAAAAAAAAACAAAAAACAGTTCAATGTAATATAAAAATGATGCATACATTTACATATATAAAAGAAAACATTTTATCTTTTTATTTATTGGCCTTTCGTTTTACACAGTATTGTATATTTTTCGAGCTCAAGGCCACATGAAAATCGAAACAAAAATTTTGATTTTACATTTGTTTTTATTTGCCACTATTTCGACTTCAGTCTGAAGTCATCCTCAAGACTGAAAAATACATTATTATAATTACACACATTAATACATATGTACGTATAAACCTAAACAAGTACAACTTACACATTTGACAATGTTTGATCGACTGAAACAGATGAGCGAAAAAACAATAATTAAACAAGCAAATTTGGAGACAGTAGAAAACATCAACATGAGAATGTAGACAATTCAAAATACAGTAATTGTAAACAAAAATCCACGAACAACAATACATAGGAAAACGAACAGTAAGACATAAATATGTATGCATATCACTGCAGCTCTCTTTTGTTGTTGTCCGAAACATGTAAGGTACGGAATGACAGTGGACTGCGAACGAACACATGACACCTAT
>NW_016159014.1:87618-92793 GCF_001687245.7 Rhagoletis zephyria
TTTGACAACGTAGCAATTTTAGAAAAGGAAAAACACTACCATAAACGCTATACTTTGGAAATGCTACATATTATGAACACCCCTAACAATAAAAGGATGAACTTCAAATCGGACACCGACAATTGCGCGCATGTTTATCGCAACTTAATTCTAAGACAACAACAATTCATAGTATAGGTGTCATGTGTTCGTTCGCAGTCCACTGTCATTCCGTACCTTATATGTTTCGGACAACAACAAAAGAGAGCTGCAGTGATATGCATACATATTTATGTCTTACTGTTCGTTTTCCTATGTATTGTTGTTCGTGGATTTTTGTTTACAATTACTGTATTTTGAATTGTTTACATTCTCATGTTGATGTTTTCTACTGTCTCCAAATTTGCTTGTTTAATTATTGTTTTTTCGCTCATCTGTTTCAGTCGATCAAACATTGTCAAATGTGTAAGTTGTACTTGTTTAGGTTTATACGTACATATGTATTAATGTGTGTATACAATACTGTATAAAAGAAAACCTACATATTACAAACGTAAATATATGCGTATTATTACATACATATCTACTTACGTTTTTTTTTTCATACATTTACATATATAAAAGAAAACCTACATATTACAAACGTAAATATATGCGTATTATTACATACATATCTACTTACGTTTTTTTTTTCATACATTTACATATATAAAAGAAAACCTACATATTACAAACGTAAATATATGCGTATTATTACATACATATCTACTTACGTTTTTTTTTTCATACATTTACATATATAAAAGAAAACCTACATATTACAAAAGTAAATATATGCATATTATTACATACATATGTACTTACGTTTTTTTTTGCATTGGCCACCTCAAGAATTATAAAAAGGGTGTACGTACATAAATATCAATCCGCGTATTATTGCATATTTTTCTTAATCCTTAATTAGATGGTAAGAGTGAATTGAGCGAAAAAAAAGAATTAAGAGTAATCGAATAATAGTATTTTGTTCTTTTCGGTATGTGCTTGTACGTATTTACCAGTGTTGCCAGAACTTTTTGGACGATCCGGCTAAATTGGCAAATATAACCGGCTAAAAACGGCTAAAATGTTTCAACTAAATTTCACATTATTTATTTAAATAAATCACGAGTAAAAACACTATTTCTGGGAGAGAAGTTACAAATTCGAGACGGAAAAAAATTTGCCAGCAAGAATTTGCATTATTGTGGCACATGGTAGGATTTTTTGTCGACGATAATTTGAATAAACAAGTTCGTTAAATTTAAAAATGTTCAAACTGGAGCGATTTGAAAAAGAAAAGTGTATGTTAATACTTGTCTACTTAATTAATTTAGTTAATTCCAATGATTTGAAAGGTACTCGGCAAAAAAATACTGTATTCTTAATCGGAATGCAATCTCAACCAGAGTCGATATAGTAAACCCGACAAAGAAATTGAAACGTATGTTGAAGAAAGTCGGACTGACAGATATTTGCACGTAGATCCTGTTTTTTGTCCCTCTGAAAGAATTTTAAAAATTCTATGCAAATTTCTTTTGTTTGAAATGCAACCGTGGACACTAGCTGGCAGAAAAACTTGCAAATTTGCGTTCGTACAAAAAATTGCCAGTTTTCTTACTATTTGATATTTTGAGTGACAATTCTCGCTGGATTTTCGACGAACAAACCTATTGTCTTCCCTACAAGGCCTTCTCAGACTTAACGATTCTCAATGCACTCAAATAGAAACCAATACACATAAAAAACGCTGTAAAAATTTCCCTTCAATTTTAAGGCAGTAAAACAACGACCTTAAGTTAACATCAACCGAGGCCATATGTTGACAAGGGATGCAAAATCACAGTTACACAAAAGAACTGGTCAGATTTTTCAGAAATCCCTTCAATTCTGATGTAAAATATGTTGCTAAAAGACTGCAGACCTCCCATTTAGATGACCGGTCATATGGCCGGAAGATGTCTCGTAGCATTCCCAGCGAGTTTTGCTTTACATAAAAATTTGTGCTCTCTTATTTTCATTTTGACTCACTTCAGTGTTGGTTCCTTTAATTCAAGTTGGCATTCGGTTTTTGGAATTTAAATAAGTTCTCAGCAAAAAACTTTGTTTAAAAAAATACATATGTGTACATAGTGTTTGAAGATATCAATTTTTCCCTTATCTTAAACCTTTGGGAGTGGCAAAAATTATGTTTTTGTAATTTGGGCACTATATACAAACACAAACGCATCTTAAGTATCTTAATAGTGAAACAATTTCTTATTTTCTAAGTTTGCGAATAAACCTTCACACTTAAAATTAAGACATTTATAATAAACATTTTATGAAGAAAATCTCTTCTTCGTTTAAAATAAAAATAAGCGAAATCGGACCAATTTCATACAACCCTGCCTGACATGAAAATTTTCTCCACGATACAGCTAATAGCCATTTCTAACAGATTTTGGGTCGCTTAGTCAAAAATGGAAACCTATGTATATACATATTTGAAATTTAAGAAAACAAGGCAAATAGCAAAATCGGCTAAAAACGTCTAATTTTTTTCTGCAAAACGGCTAACAAATCGGCTGCCGGCTAAATCGAAATTTCTCTGGCTGTTTGCTATCGCAACCGGCTAAATCTATCCGGAAAACGGCTAAAATGGCAACACTGATACTTACATAAAGATTTGCATAGGTACTCCCAACATACATAAACATATATATATATTCTTTTCTCTTTCTCTCACTTGCTTAACTTATTCCGTTTGTCCAATAGTTTTAACCTTAAGGCGTTTACCTATAATCAAAATTATATTAACCTATAGAATAGTCAGCAGTAAGAAATTTTTGTGAATAAACGTTAAATTCAAAATGGAGTTCTAAATTTATTTTAATTATGGCCGAAACCATAGGTTAGTTTGTTGTTGGAATTTGCAGGGCTTTCATTTATTATGACATCTTTAAAGGAAAGCCATGGATAGGGAGGGCGAGGTGCAGTAAAAAAAAAAAAATGTGGCTTATAACTGCTATCATTTTAAGTGCACCGAAGACATTTATTTGTTTTTTTTTTTTACTTCACGTGATTAGGTTTTTTTTGCTGGTGTTAAAGAATTTTTTTTAGGATTGGTAAATCGTCGGTCTGCGAGTGTGCCCAATTTTTTTTTTGTTTGGTTTGCTGGTGTAGGCTCTTCTTGGTGTTGCCCTTATATCGGATATCCACGACATTGGCTGAATCTCCGGGCTGGACAACAAGCAAGGTGCACACGGGGGCAATACAAGAATAGACAAGCAGGAGCTTTCGAAGCTCACCCTACACCACAGGTTGCCCATTACAAAATTTAGAACCTTATTTTACCATTTTAAAATCATGTTTTTCCGCATTTGAAAGTTAAAACTCTGTTTTTGCCATAAAATGCATTTTAAGTTGACTATAAAAGAGCTAAATGGTGATTACTATAAAATACAATTTAAATCATTAAAACCTTTTTTTAATTTCACTATGACTACGGGCCAATGATTGTGTCCAATTAGGAAATGATAATATTCTTAACGAAAGTTTTTGAAAATTTCATGATAGCTATAAAAATTCAAAAAGATGACAAGGAGGACATTTTTGCTCAAAAGGAGGACAGATAAGGACAATATTTTTGAGCAGGACAAATCACGTTTGAGGAGGACAATCCTCCCGCCAGCCTTTCGATATAAGCTACTATTCCATATGAATACAGAAATAATCCCGCTTGTGTTCACAGATTTTAAAACCTATTTAGTTCCCAAAATATCTTTTAGCAACAGATAACGATAAAAAGGCACATTAAATTGCTAAGAATGATGAAGGAAATCGATCAGATATACTTGCTCAACTGGCCGTGCGTGCACAAAACAAGCAAAAGGTCATTAAGGGGCTATTCAGATACTATATCCACCAGTCGGAAGCGGGGGTCTTTGGTTTGCTTATTTTTGATGAAATGGGGCAACATTTCTTCATATAAAACATTAATTACAGACGCACAAATTTTGCCTGCAATTTAGATCACAATTGAACACTGCACTTCACTCTCGTTTCGAATTTTTGATAGCGTTTTTTAAGCTATTTAGTGGTTTAACAGTTCTTGGAGGCAAATATTACATATTATTATAAAAAAAATATGCGCAATTCGATCCCTAACGATATTTTTTTGTAAAGAACACCCGTTTGCTTTAAATTTGTAAAATTACGATTTTTTTATTTTTTTTACATCTGTCGTTTGTTGCAAATAAAGAAAAGTCTAAGAGTTACCAAATATAAATATTTTTATATTCTCTTTAATAAAATAATAATTTATTTAATTAATACTTTATTAAAACACAAATTTGAAGTCCTAATATATTTGTAAAACTATTTATCACAAAATGTTATTAATTGTTTGCAAGCGTACTATAGTTTTCATTCCTTTTGAGAACAAATCAGGGAATATGTACGCATATATCGTCGGGTAAAATACAAAACCGCGTATCGTCATTCTGCAAAACTGCGTAACTGACATTTGCTGCCAAAAATTGGATTTGTTCACACAATCTCTTGGCTCAATCCTTATCCATTCGTCCTGAAATATACTAGCCAGAAATGTGATTGCTTTATAAAAAGAGAACCATTTTGAAATATGAGTGTTTTTACTCTCTAGAAAATAATTTATGCAACCTCACATACGCGGTTTTGCATTTTGTTGGTGCGTACTTCCACTCCATAGGACCATGGTTAGATCCCTGATCAGATCATAACTCAAAATAACCGTCGTCCTTTGGAACGCAATAGCAAACCTTCGAGTATATTTCTGCTTTGAAAACTCTTCTTATAAAATCACTAGCAGACCCGGCGAACTTCGTCCCGCCCAAAATTTGTATGTATTTTATTGAACCTTTCTGGTCCAACATTTTCACCAACAATTCACGTTTACGATTTTCATTTGCACATTTGGCTGCTAAGATTAGGGTTTGGTGGTCATTTGCCGCTTTAAATAACCTAGGGAAAGTGTTATATCCGTTCTTGAAATTCTCCAGTTGTGCGGCATTACATAGCACGGTTATTCGCAAAGCGAAATAAATTTTTTCCTCTTCACTCCCTGGCGGCAACAATGACCCGGTTCTATAGTGAATGTCCTAGAAGCTTTACAGTATAGTAGGTGCCAATTTCAAAATG
>NW_016159014.1:99017-99213 GCF_001687245.7 Rhagoletis zephyria
CCAGCCGTTCGCGAGATTACCTGTTACAAAAAAAAAGGGACTTCTCTTTATATAATTAGTATAGATGTGATAATTATGTGTAAAAACTAGGGCTGTGGCATTATTCGATTACTCGAGCAAGTTGGTTAATCAGTTATTCGGTTAATCAATTACTCGAGTAATCAAGATTTTGATTACTCAAAACGATGATTAATCG
>NW_016159014.1:99434-99643 GCF_001687245.7 Rhagoletis zephyria
TTTGAGTAATCATAATTTCCGATTAATCGAATAATTGAGTTATTTACTTTATGATTAATTAAAATTTTGAATAATCAATTAATCGCACAGCCCTAGTAAAAGCTCTTTTCAGCTATTATTTTTCACAAAATAATTTTGCGGATCAGTTTGCTCTGAGCGCTTGTGTTGTTTACCAAGAAAATGCAGCCCTGTTGGTTTTTATTTCTGTA
>NW_016159014.1:99727-99937 GCF_001687245.7 Rhagoletis zephyria
ATGTGTATAAGATTTCATTAATGCATTTTTTTGTATTTTCAGACTATTAATTACAAGCACAGCATCATCAACGGTGATTGCAAGAACTACTGCAATCCCTGCGGTTTTTCCTCTTGGTAAATGCGTTCTGGTCGTGACCAAGGGCATGTCCCAAATCGGCAGGGCATAAGGTTGGTCATTTTAAATTTTATATCTTTGTTCGTCGACATT
>NW_016159015.1:0-72354 GCF_001687245.7 Rhagoletis zephyria
GAAGGCGGTGGCTAAATCTAGCCACCAAATGGCTAAAACGGCAACACTGCTACAGACGGCTAACAGCAACCAAAATGCCCGATGTAGCAGCGCTGTTAGTGGTCATCCCATGTGATGAGCGCAATTATCTCTCTCGCACTCGACGAGTTTTGAGTACAAAAAGCTAGCTTCTCTCTGAGTTATTTTACACTCATAGCAAAAAAAGCTTTTAATTTGAATTTGCAAGGATTTCTTTTTGGTGAAAATTTTCATATCGTTGTTGTTAGATTCTAAAACAGAAATAGGTACTTATATGTACATAAGTATGTATTTATGTAACAGGCAATGGCTTTGTCCATGGCTGCTTAGATTCATTCATTCACGTGTAAATCGCATGAGAAGCATTTACAAATTTTATATATATGTATATGCATTCCATTATCAATGGCCGTACGATGAGCCTTGAATAGGCTTGGGGTAGAATTCACGAAGGTTGAAGTTACTCATACGCAGTGGAATCACACCATTTAAAATTCGCGAAGAAGTAATTATTTGCCTGTAAATGAATTTGAATTTGTGAAAAGTGAAAACAAAACCAGCCTGGCTTCGTATGCCTGTGTCTATCAGCTGGAATCCCCTTAAATGTAAGGAAGAAATCTAATGAAGGGAATTTTAGGTTGAATTGGGTTTTGGTAGTGAACTAAGAGGAGCTATGCGGAATCTCCTGCAGAATTATAACGGATTTTAGCACTATAAAAAATAGCCTTACCATATCCTAAGATATTATTCTAATCCGCAAAAGAGCTCCAGTAGTAGAAAAGACAGCTCAGATATTATCCACTTAAAAGTTATGGTATATAATGTCTTCTATATTTGGTTAAAAATTCTGTGTTTGGAAAGATTTTAGTTTTCCAACTTTACGCGAAATGAGATCTACTGTGGAAGGAAATTTCGGATCAAAATCCCAGATCGGGAAGTTTGGACATGCAATTATTCTAGTTATGCGTGAAAGATAGAAGGAAGGATAGCTGCTGGTATTTGCAGACCAGGCATCAGAGTTTCCACTGCAATGGGCAAATAGCGCGAAGTTTTTCAGGCTGCAGTGCTAGCAATCTCTACCCTTAGGAAAATAAACTTTGGAAATCATCTAAAGGACAAGTTTACAGACCCCGTAGTGGTTTTGAACTTTACAATAAAAAACCTTAATTTAACCGTTATAATTGGATATAAAATTTTTATTTATTTTTTGATCAAGAATAATCGTTATTTTTTGGATTTTTATGTTTTTCATTATCAGATAACCTGATAACCAGGCAAGCGTGAACAACCTTATTGTGGTTCTTGACGTTTGCCTGGTTATCAGGTTATCTGGTTATGTGGTTATGTGGTTACATTTACCAGATTTAACCAGATAACATGACAACCAGGCAAGCGTGAACAGCTACATTGTTTTAAGCGAACATTTTCTGAGTGATTTTGGATGTTTCTAAAATCTTTCGTTTTATGTAATGTAGGTTTGAATTGTTCCACACTTTTAATCATCGACCCCGGTAGGCTTTTTCGGCCAAAGAGCATTTTTAGTAACAAACTTATGAGGGTGGAATTTCTTGAAGCAGAGCATCATCGCGATAAACTTGACAAGCTTAATGCACGTAATTCCCTTTGATTTTATCGGCTGTGCCCTTTGGCTATCCTTTCGCTATAAAGAGCATATGCCTTCTGATGATTTATGGTGTTATTCAAAACCATGTTTCCAGAATTCCGGGCTTAAAGTCCTGAAAAATGTGTGGCAAGGTTTTCGTAATTTTGAACATACTTTTTTTGATCTGCTCATGCCATTTAATGGCTTTAATACATTTCAGTACGTCATGTAGAGAGAGGAAGCTGCACTCTGAAAGTTTCTGCAGGAATGATTTGCCGAGTGTCTTGAGCCTCATCATTTCACAGGAAGTGTTCGACTGTCTGCTTTGAGCCCGGGTCATAGCAACTGCGACAGAACTTATTGAAGGGCAGTCCTATCCTTTCGGCATGCACCCCAAAAGGCGAGTGCCCCGTGTACGCTGCAGTAAATTTGTAGACATCTTTTTTGCTCATTTCTAAGAGAGCTTTGGTTTTAAGTGTGTCGTAGGGGACCCATAACTTCTGGAGAATCCCGTAAGATCATCTGCAGTTCCACCTATGCTTCGCCTTCGAGTGAAAAAATTTCGGTAATTTTTGTCTTAAACTCTCTGAGTGACACGGCCATGTCCACCGCGTGGTATACATTCAGTGCGGAGCCGCTCCTTACTAGTTCGTAAGCTGCCCCATTTCTGTAAATGTCCCTATTTCCCGGAACCCATATTATGGTAATTTCGTATTGATCAGAAACGTAGGCGAGCTCTCTCCTACAGTCATCCAATAGTTGAGATCTAACAGCGGTAGAAGAGAGTGCGCCAATGCGTTCTCACGGTACATCCTCTTCGATGTACCTTACCTTCTTATTTGCAAAAGTTTCAGACTGGAAAACGCTTGCATAGTCTGGTAAGCGAAATAATACTTTTAAATTATATTTCTCAGTGAAATCCTCTGCACCAACTCCGCATTCCATCTTTGACCCGTCTGTAAAGACAGTTAAGCCCTACAAGAACTCGGCCTTCTCTTGATTCCAGTCACTACGAGTTGGAAATTTCGTGCGGGGTTTATGGTGAACCTAGGTTTTCGACAGAATATAATCAGTGGACAGCGCTTTAATTTCAGACGGTAGTACGTCTAGGATGGAAACGCCCCCGAACGGTCTTTCTTTCCAGAACCACATGCCAAGCAGTCTGATGGCGCTGTTAGCAGCTGAGTTTGCGATAAACATATTAATGGGTAATAAGTGAGGAATTGCGTTCAAACCATCCTTCGGACAGGATCGCATTGCATCTGTTACGCCAGCGGCTGCTAACCTTTGAATTTTGCTTAGCTATTTAACTACGTAATCCTTAGTATAGGGTTGGCCACCATACCAGCGCACCGTAGAAGATTATGGCTCGGACTATAGCTGTTTATGTACATTCAAAGCACACTTCTGGGTTTCAAACTCCATCTGTTGCCCAACAGTCCCTTGGCTGCATAAAGAGCCACCGTGGCCTTCCTCGTACGCTCTTCAATGTTTGATTTCCAGTTAAGTTTGGGATTCAGAATAACTCCAAGGTATTTCACCTTGTTTGAAAGATCCAGTTCTGTTCCATGGTTTACTCTATGAGAACAGTTTATGGCCCAGAAAAGTACCGTCTTTAGAGCCCTTTCCATAATTTCACATACGATCGAAGCAAACTGACCTGATATCGCTACATCTATTATTTATATACTCTTATTAATTCAAGTTATTTCGACTCCAACCTTGTACGGCACTCGCCGATTCTTCTTACTTTTCTATTTTCCTTTCCAAAATTACTTACAACATTTGTGTATTGTTTCAAAGCGCATTTAAAATACAGTATGCCTTTAATTGATTTTTTTTTAACAAAATACCCTAGACGATCATAAAAGTCGCTCTTTTAGTAATAAAAATCAACACACACTTCCGAATTGGTTTTCAGCTGCATTATTTCATTTATTTGCCGATAATGTGTATTCGTGTTTATATTTTTCAAAAATAAATTATAGCATACAAATTGAAGTATTTTATCAATTGAAAACGCTCACTGAACTTATAAAATTTTACAGCAATGGGTAAACTTGCAACGTGCGGAAATCTCTGTGGTATATTTAGAAATTCGAATAAAAATTAATTGCCTAAGGTAAACAAATATAAAAGCTTGTGGTTGATTATCGCTTTATATAGAATCTCAATAGCGAGCTAGGCAAGATGAATTGTTGGAAATTAATAAAAATTAATGCTTGGAAGTGTTCTTAAATAAAATGAGTGAAATAAATTTATTATACACTCACACACAGATATGCACTTTGACCGAATTCGCTATTGTATAAACATACATACATATGTACATTTGTATGTATAAGCGAGTTCTTTTTGGAGGTGAGCGAAACCCACCATGCTTATATATAAATAATATTACGAGCTCAGTGTTATGACTAGGGCAACCAAAAATGTGCTCGAGCTTGTTTTTTTTTCTTATGCTTTATCACAAAATGCATAAAGAGGAAATGCCAATTGAAAAAAGATAAAGTATTTTAGCCATATTTGTTAGAGTATATTTCGCATTAAATGAATTTTTTTTGCATATTTTAGAAATACATGCTAAATAAATGCATATAAAAAAAATTTAATTATTTTAATTATAGGGCCAGTGGCAATTGATAGAAACCCTACCAGTGGGAAAAGTAGTAATGCATTATATGCGTGATAAATAATGTAATGTATGTCTTATGAGTTTTTGATTCTATTACTGCTTAATATGTAATCAGCATCATTCATTCCTGCATTCCTGGTAATGCAAAAATGAATGCCCCACTTTCCTAGGACATCGCCGTGGGGGAAAAAATGCATTTTCGAATGTGAAAAGGGCTGTTTTACGATTATTTTTTCGATTACTATACAATGCATTTTCCCACTGGGCTGTAGTCAAATGAACTAGTTGTAAACTACCTCACAACTAGTATGAACCGCATGCCCAACTAGTCAGCCAACTATCCTTTTTCCATGCAATCAACTGGTATTTTTAACATGGGGATGTCCTGCGAGGTGGTAATTGTCAGATTTCGGTCAGAAATATACCAATCTCTTACTAGTTCAAAATAGATAGAAAAATACTAGTCCAATTATGGAAAGTGGGTTGGGAGTCAAAAAATAAAATGAATTCATGAGTGTACAATAAAAAACGCTTGAATAAGAACACATTTTTATTTAGCAGTCTTAGATTTGCCAACAATTTTAGTGTTAAATATTTTGGGTATTAATTATAAGGAAGAATAAGTACATACATATTTCAAACTTTTAGACCATAGATTTAAATGCATTTTTCATTAAATGTTATCAAGAGTAAAAGCTTTCAGTTACAATAAATACTATATTTTTTATCTTTTTTATTAATATTAGATATGAAAAAAAAAATTGTTAGTTAAAAATAAAATAAATACTTTAGTACATTTTCGAGTAAAATTAAATAAAAATAAAAGTTTTCATTAAATTAAAGTAAATATTGTAAAAATAATAATTAAAGCTTAAATTTGAGATTTGGATGAGAATAAAATAAATAAATAATTCATACAATTATTAAATATTTTTAATTTTTGCCTATATGGCTTGTTGATTGATAATTGATACTAACAAAATAATTATATTAATCGTGTAATTTAAAAAAGTCAAAAATAATTGAAAATTATCAAAAATAACAAGATAATCATGTAATTAAAATTAATGAACTAATTAGCAATTTTTAATTAATTATTAATCATTTAAAAGTTGCTAATATTGTTATTTAATCATAAAACGGTAATCCAAAAAAAAAACGTCCTTTAATTAATAATCATTATAATTATCAAGCATTATTTAACAGGTCTTTAATTGTTTACAATATACCCAAATAAAAGTTATAATATTTTGTGTACTTTATTGTATTAAACTGTCGAAGTCAAATAAAATCGGGCATGAATAAATCGTTTTGTACTTGGTGAAAGTCTGGTAATTTTCGAACTACTATCTCTTATTTCATCTTGCATATTTAAAGCGCTTAAAATCATGTTTTTACGGCATATCTTTGGTTGCCCTAGTTATGACTTACAGACATGGTGAGATTTGTAAACACAGCAAGCTGGCGCCTAAATTTCCTTCAGAAAAAAAGTGAGTGAAACTATTTTTGAAATCATTCACTATATATAAGCCTTGTTTGCATATCCAAATACTTGGCTCACTTGTTTGGCTCAACAAAGCGTGAAGAAGAACTCAAAATTAAAATCAAGGCATGCGACTTTGCTGTTGTAAATGGCTGTGTGAACTTAACACACTTGTGTAATGGTATTAGTTCCTTAGAAAACATAGTGGCTACACAGTTGCCTTGCCATGCTGTGTAACTGGTCGTTATTGCCAATGCATGCAGTAGAGACTCACTAGCCTAACTAAAGTTAGGCGCGCTTAACCTTAACAGAATCAAATTTTCACTCAAGCGTTCGCCTTCTGCTACTACTGGCACCAGCTATGAGTGTATGCGTGCAGCATATGTACGTACGTCGTATGGCCTGCTCAAAACACTGCAAAGCTTTTCACTGTCGTTTTCTTGTTCAACGTTCAGTCGTATTTTCGAACGCCAAATATACGCAACGCAGCGCGGTAAAGCCATAACTGCTAATTCTCTTCTGCGGCTTACACACTGACACTTTTGCAGGCGACCAAGCAAAAGGATATATAGCTAAGGACACTAAAGGACTGAAAGCTAGTGAAGATATATATTTATATTTAATAAAGTGTGAAGTGAGATTGAGTAAACAGAGTGTTGAAGGCGAGCTAAATAAGAATTATTCGGAAGAAAATTTGAAATAAATAATTAAGCGAAAGAAGGGGGACAAACAAATAATAATAAATATCAAAGTGAAAGTGAGTGAACTGATATGTAAGAAGTATGTATATGTGAGTAAGTGAGGTTCTTGCAAACTGACAGACAACATTTATCTGTGTTGACATGAAGTGGTGTTCTAATTCTTTTTTCGTTTGTGAATTATGGTCAACACGTGTACACGTACTTTTAAAGTAACGTCCTTTGGTCATATTTTAAATTTGAATCTTAAATTTTAGTTTAAAGCAGATTTCGTGCCCTTTTTTTGGCCCATCATATATAATTTTATGGACACGCAAGCTATCATACCGCCTATCATGTGCATGTGCGTGTCAAAATTAATGTTAGTACATTTGTAGCATTTATGGTTTCTAAGCTATGCTCCATCTTCCCCACGCTATATCGCGCCTTTGGTTATTTGGAAGCGTGTGAAAGTGAGCAGTTAAATGGCTTTTTCGTCCTTTTTCGATTGCTTACATTTATTTTCTCCATTTTCACTGTTCATTTTCGCACTTCCACTTGAACTGTTGGTGCCCTTACTTTTCCTGATAATTTATGAAATTTGACCCAAATTCAATTTTTTTTTTACTTTTGCCCTTTTTATAATTCATGGCCTACATAATTTCGGTGACGCCCACATCGCATAAAAAGCTTATTAAGTCAATGCCCGTTTGTGTGTGTGTGCGCTTGTGCGAGGCATTTTGAAAATGTAAAAAGTAAGTAATTTAAAAAAACTAAATCATTAATGAAAGTCATTAACTAAAAAAGGCTGAAGTCTGTAAGTTGAACAAACCTTCAATATAATGTCAATGATAATAGAAAACCATTAATATTAGTAAAAGCATTGACTTTAGAATAACAAAAAGTTAAAATAACAAAGCATAGGTCAACAACAAGATTTTTGCAGCAAAACGATAACAGTGTCAGAGGTCCCTTGGTCACAGCTGCTGCGGCGGTGCATACAAATGGCACAGGGATTATGTAAACAAAGCGTACAAATTTGCTTTTGCTTCGTTCGTGGTATTTACACTAACTAAGAAGACCCGATCCTCTTGCCATCAGCAGCTGAATGGCTACTATGCATGTACAACTATGCACATTAGGGTGGTCCAAAAATGCATGCGAAGAAGTTAAGTTGGAATTTGTATGCTCTCACCCCCCCCCCAGGATTATTCTACACCGAAAAAACATACCCTCATTTTATTTTTTTTTTTGAAATCAAAAAATATTTAGAGGTCGCTCAAAGCGCCCGAAGTTTTCCATGTATTTTATATGGGGAAAAAACCACTTTTCGAAGAAATGATATAGAGTAGTTAAAAATCCATATTTTTCTGCCAGAAAATCCATTAACCATTTTTTCATTGCTACTATAATTTATAGGTCCGCCAAAAACCCACAAAAACCTCGAAAAATGCAATGGGGCTACCAATAAAAAATCGTTAGTACTAAAAAATGGTTAAATAAACAATTGGGTATTATTACTGAAAGTCTCCTGAAGAGAACCAGGGGTTTCCGATAGAAAAATATTGACTTTACAGAATTCTATTTCATTTCTATAAAAAAAGAATATTTTTCCCATATAAAAATACATGGAAAACTTTGAGCGCTTTGTGCGACATCTAAATATTTTTTGATTTCAAAATAAAAAAAGGGGGTATATTTTTTTCAGAGATAGGACAATCCTATGGGATGGATCCTATGAGAGCATACAAATTCTGACTTTACTATTTTCGGACCTCCCTAATGTACATACATACTAGCAAAAGTGTAGAGCGTTACATAAATATATACATACACACATGCACACACACATGCATATACACGTGCAAATTGTTGGCACCGTTTCGTCGTCGTCGTCAGTCGTTTGTTCGGTCTGCTGCAGCCTCTTCCAGACAGCCTCACTACCAAAATATTGCAACACAGAAAAACAACAAGCCTTTCATTTTCGTTTTTGTTCGTGTTTTTTTTTTCAGTGTAAAATTTTAGCCAGCAACTGTGCCTGTGTCTGATTTTTGCCAACGCTTGAAACTGTTGTGTTTTTTTATATTTATTTTTAAATAAAAAGTAATCCTCTTTCATGCAAATCAAATACAAGTTACAAGCTTATAGGCTTACGAGCCAATTGTGAAAAATACATGTACATATATGCATGTACGAGTTTGTATGTACGTGTAAGCTATAAGTGAAAAAGTTATTGTTACCACGTTATTTCTGCGAATTTTGTGGCACCCAAAAGTGTACAAGTTGGAATAAATTGTATGTGGATTTGATTTCTAGCAAGATGTCGACATGGTAAGTAATTTATGCAATGCATTTTTAAAAGTAGTGCATAGAAATGTAAATATTTATGAAGGAACAAGTTTAGCTTTTAAACTGTTAAACATTTCTGCAGATGTGAATAAGGAAAGTTTTTATGAAATTTCAGCAGTACAATGAATGGGCTGGAGTTATTCAGACGTTGGTGGCAGTTAAAAAAAAACATACCTACATATCGAGGGCTTACAGTGGTCGAAATAATTATAGCCGCGCCACATTTTGACAAGTTTTAACATATTATTTTTGTTATTATTTAATTTCGGCTATGTTTTATAAAAATATAGTTCATTCTTTAAACTGCATACTCAGAATTTTTCTAGGAAATCCAATTAAAAGTCAGAAATTTTTACGAAAGTTTGCCGATTTTTTTTTTTTAATATTGCATAAAGTTTAAAACTTGGATTTATACGGGGTTTGTTAAAGAATGAACTATACTTTTATAAAAAAATAACCAAAATTAAATAGCAACAAAAATAAAATGTTAAAACTTGTCAAAATGTGGTGCGGCTACGACCTGTCTACAATTTTTACAAAAACTACATTTTGATGTTAGCACCAATCTGAGACTTAATTGTTATCATTGACTGCAATTTTAACTTTAAAAGTCATTAGTTAACTCATCTAAAAATTTATATACAAGGTAAGCATAAACATCATCGATGACAGTTAATTTTAAGGTGGATTTTTATATAGGAATCTCACTTCCGTGAAAACTGCAGATGGGTCATATTGATAATAAACCCTCGATATATGAGGCAAAATTTGTCAAGTGTACCAGGAAAAATATTTTATGGCAGCAAACAAAACGAAAGTTTCAAAAAAAATTTCTTTCACTGCATACATACATACATCTTTATAGCTCCTGTATAGCTCCTAAACTGCTTATTAAGTTGAATAAATTGGTTAACGCATATGATAGAAAATTAAAATGCCTTTATTAATATATAAAGAAATTTAAGATTAACCAACCACATCCAAACAAAATTGCATTTAAGTGAGTGTACTTTTTATTGATCCCAAAAGCCCGAAATTTGGCAATATCTCAAAAAAATTTCTACTTTCTTGCATTCTGATTTCGTATTTCAGATCTTAAAAACCCGAAATTCGGCTATGTTTCAAAAACTGTTCTACTTTCGTATTCGGATTTGGCGAAAAATTTTACATTAGAATGTATAATGTATGTGCAAATTTTCTGCAAACAAAATTTTATAAAAATTATAGTTTCTAACAAAAAGTTTTAATAGGTCAGCAATTTTTGATGCTCTATCATAAGTGTGACATAAGATGTGAATTTTAAGAAAACTTGTGACTCTAAGAAAAAGGGCTAAAGTTTTGCATGTTTAAACTCGTATAACTCGACAAAAAACCGCGGCAGAAAAAAAAAATTATTTTACACATTGGTTATCAGCAGGGAACGGATTTGATGGAAAATGCCTTTTTTCTGCTAAAGAGATAGAGTATATTCGATTAAGAATATCCACGCTTAAGCTTTCCCTGATTCCATATATGTATACACATTTAATGTTGCCTTTTTTGCCTTTTTTAAGATATTTGCCTTTTTTTTACCTCTTCTACCTTTAAAAAAGTGATTATAGCATTTACAATTTTTTTTTAGATTGAAAAATATACACGTGCACATGTGGCTTATAGAAGCGCAGGGACCTCTTGCCAAATTGGTGTTGGAAAAATTCAAAGCCGTTTTCTCAGCTAACGTAGGCTTAGAGACAATAAGAGGTGTGGATAAAATTGTAAAGGGCGAGGAAAACGCCGTTTCAAACGTTCCATATTTAAATTGGGCTCCACTTGTATCAACTTACGTCGAGCGCACATTTAGTACATTCAAGGCTTTAGCCATGGGTAATTGCGCAATTTTTTTGGCGCTAGCTCAATAACGCCAGCGCCACCTGTGGTGTCAGCGCACTAACCCACCGCAATAGCGCAGTGTACTGAATTGAACACGGCGCCATCTGAGTGTCACCACAGTACCCATCGTCATACAGTGCAGTACACCATACAGTGGTGTCATGTCTATTATTTCTAAAATTTTCGGCGCTGAGCAACGCTTGTACCGCCAACTGAATTTAATTGCTAGGAATGTAGTAAATGCCACGATATTCTATCATTCTTGAATAAAAGCTTTAAATTTGCGTTCTCAACACTCAAAAGCAAAAACAAAGTACGTGTAAATTTTCATAGAGTTAAGGCGAATTGTGTGTGTGCCTTATGTGTTGCTTGGTGTTAATGGCGCTGGCGCTTTCCACATACTGGTGTTGGCGCGGCAACTCCGGCTACGGTGTTAACGCAATTGCGCCGCGCAGCGCAGTGTTACCCATGCCTAAAAGGCTTTTCTTCGCGAAAATCGAATGAAAATGCTGCCAGAAAGCTTCAAAATGCATCTTGTGATTCAATGTTACTACAACTATACAGATTAAAGTTTTAAGAGGTAGAAACTCGAAAGGATAAAATAGTCAAAGATTCAAAGTACAAANTAATGTTACAACTATACAGATTAAAGTTTTAAGAGGTAAAAACTCGAAAGGATAAAATAGTCAAAGATTCAAAGTACAAATTTGTCATATAATGAAACTAGTTCATAGTTTTTTTTTTTTACTTGTAATATAAACATTTCTAAAATAAATGTATTTTTTGATTGTTCTTCGTATTTTCTGTCTTTTTTTAGTGCCTTATTTTGCAATACCTAGTGCCTTTTCCTGCCTTTTTCGCTATTTTATTTTGCCTTTTTTATAGGTTTTTAGGTCCTAAAAATCCGTTCCCTGGTTATCAGTAACCATAGCAACAAGTGGTGGAGTTTGAAAAATATGCTGATTTAACATTTTTTTTCTGATACACTTGACAAATTTTGCCCCATAAATTTATGAAAAACTGGTAACTAACCAGAAATATTTAGGAAATTATAGATAATTCTTGCAGTATCCCAATGTTAAATTGAAAAATCCTTTGGAACATCAGTCAGCTATAAAAAGCCTTGCCAGAAAAACATCCCTTCTGTCATCGCACTCATCAGCAGTGAATCCACTGCCTCCTTAATAGCAGCCACTTCTGTCTGAAATACCCTACAGCAGTCCGGAAGCTTGAAGTTAGTGTTTATGAGAAGTTATCAACAGCAGACCCATTACCCAACCCTGCCGTCCAGTTTCGATCGCTCCGTGAAGAAGTTCATTGCTTCCCCTCTCCAGAGGTTCCGGCGATCCTCCTCCCTCGAGGGAATGTCGGCAGAGACGAAGATCTTAGGAGCCATTCCAGTCGCGCAGTAATGAAATCGAAGTCCTTCAGAACTTCAGTAGAGTGTCCAGTTCTTAAGCCGGTCAACCACACGGCTTCACTGAGTCGAATAGCTGTTGCTGCTGCAGCAGTTTTGTCTGCACTGTCGACAGGAACTATATTCAGCATTACGTTAAGGCCGAGGCCACACAATGAGCGGCTGAGCGGTGAGCGGCTTTTATTCCTGAGCGGCGCCGCCCCATCTTTGTAAGTGCCTATTTGACTAGGGTTCTATAAAATATAAGAGGCTTGACCACGGTTTAGTAAAGCTAATAGAAAACTTTGGGCCAAATTAGCTCACCTACAGCAGTTTACGGCCACTGATGCTGTCCTTACTCTTTCTTCGATGTTCCACCTCCACGAAAGCTTCCTGTTAAGGATCAAGCTCAATTACTTGACCTTGCTAGATAGTTGTAAGCGATGACCTCCAACAGAGAGAAGACCAGCGTGGGAGATTTTATACTCTCTAGTGAATTAGACCACTTCTGTCTTACTGTCTTACTGGCACGAGTGTTTTATGAAATAAAATGCGCATTGCCGTTCGCAACGATATTTCAAAAAACAAGCATGATCTTGTTATATAAAAAAATGGAAAAACCGTCATGAAAAAGAAAATTGTGTATTAAAAATCAACGCGATTCTTTAGCCGCTGCATAAAAAAATAAGAAAAAAGGTTAATTTTACCATATTTTGATTACTAAAAAAAATCAGCTCTTGTGCACTTGTTTGGCTGTTTGTATACTTGAGCTAGGTCTCTGGTATGTTGTAGTCTGTGGGTGGCACTTAAGGGCATACAGTTTAGTGAAGGCTGAATGAAAATCCAGCAATTCATATGAAATAAAGTAAAGGATGGACTTTAGTCGTTTACATCTAGCTTTAAATTCTTAGCTGCAATCCCCCTCTGTGTCCTGGTACTCTTTTGGCTGCATATAGAGCCCATTTTTGTTCGACCTTCCATGGTTGGCCTTTATTTAAGCTTGGCGTGCTCAAATACGCCAAGTTATTTCGTCATGTGTGACCAATATAGTTGACAAAATCAAAGGCGGATTCCGTTGAAATCAGGTTTAGATATACATGCTATAAGTTTGATAAATATGGATGTCTTATTCCTATTTACAAAACGTTATACTTGTGGTAAAACCCCAGAAAATATGATTTTATTTAAAAGATTTTATTTTAAGAAAACAAAACTTTCTGAAAACTTTAAACCTAAAGTTGTAAGTTATATGGGTATTTTCGAGATGCCAATAAATTTCGTACTCTTACATGAGCGTGGAGCTTGCCAGAGCATGTGCCTTTGTCGTTCCTTGTTTCATTAATCCGAACAGCTATAAAAACGGTGAGAGATTATTTGGCTACTTCCATACAATTTCATTTAGGAAAAGTCACATACTTGTAACCTTTTCACAAATATTTAATTTCTGCTCGCAAAAAAAATTTCTTTATAATTTTTTTTAATCTTCTTGAAAAAAATGAGTTTTGAAAACTGAAAACTTTTTATTTTAAACTGTGAACTATGGCAACTTAACCTATTTTACCCATAGGGACGGGTTATAATCATCATCTCTATCCGGGAAATCTATCTAAGGCGTACAAGAAATCTTGTCTGTCTTTGTAAATTTTTTTTAAAATGTGTCGGAAAAAAATATCGAATATTTACAGAAATGTATTTCTATAACAAAATGTCAACTAGGTCTACAGATATCTTAAGAAAAAGGCGATGAATCCCAAATGATGTTGAAATGCTTAACTTTTTTTAAATAATAGATTCATAAATAACTAGTACACAGAATTTCGGGATCAGAAACATAAATTTATTTATAGGGAATATTTTTTTTCTTTTCACTTGTTCCATATCTTCCGCAATCTTTTTGTCTGATATTCATTTTTACAACACATTTTGCTAGGTTATTTCTGCTCTTATTACACCGTGCGACAAAAACAAAAAAAAAAATCAAAACACACGAATGAATCGACATACTCACGAAATTATGGGCCAAATATAGTAAAACTGTGTTTTTGCTTTTTCACTCTGACTTTAAGATTTTTTTTCAAAGGACTTTGAAATTCTAAAATTATGTTAAATTAAAAAAAAATAAAAAAAAATCAGCGCAATGTAGAATAAAAATATGGGGATCAAATAAGAGAGAAAATTCTGTAGAATTTACAACCAATGAAGCTGTTTGGTTTACATGGACGAATAGGTTTCTTCTGAAAATCCACTTTTAATAAATTCTATCTTTTTAAATTAATTAAGTTTGCATGATGAAATTCGATGATGATTTGGTTCGTATATTAGTTCTCAAACTATAATTAAAAAAAAAAATAAAAATATTGCAAATTTTCAGGGATATTTAAGGATAAAATTTTTAAAGGACGTTTTCATACCCATGCATCCTTATGCACCAAAAAGTTTACCCTGTTATAATTCTAAAGAATTTTTGTTTTTATATGGTACCCATATTGTTATCCTACATTGCACTGATTTTTTTTTTGAATTTTTTAAAATATGTATTGTATTTTTTAAATTCCAAAGTCCTTTAAAAAACCTGACGTCAGAAGGAAAAACTAAATACGCTGCTTTACTATAATTTACCCATAGTTTTGCGAATATATAAATTTTTGTGTGTGTAAAATTTACTGTCACACGGTGTTACCACTACTTTGTTTTGTTGGCTATTAAAAGTTTCCAATTACAAACTTTATGCCATTCTACCTGTTGTGGCCAATGAGATATGAGCAAAAAAAGTTATTCTGCAGTCTTTCACCGAGCTGGCCACTTAAGCAATGCCAAGTGGCATTTAGTATTATTTTACTCTTTTTTGTTGATATCGAGAATTTTGGCCCTTTCGCTCTTAGTTTAGGTGCTTTCATTCATATATGTATGTGCATTAGGTTGCATCACCAAAAAAAGTTGCGGCTTTTCCGCCGGGGTTACACAATTTTCTACATTCTAAGACTTCCACCAAAATAATTTCGTAAAAATATTAAGATTTACGTGAGCTCAACCGATTGTAAAATACCTCCAAAAATGAAGTTTTTTTTTATGAATAAAAATATGTAGTTTTTTTTAAGAATTTTTTGGAAGAAATCCCCTCAGATGACAAAACAGTGTAAGCTTTAAAAAACTATATAAAAAAAAATTCAGAACATTTTTTTCAAATAATTGTATGCAAATTTTTTAAGCTTAAACTGTTTTGTCACCTAAGGTGAATTTTTTGCAAAAAATACTAAAATAAAATAATGTTTTTATCCACAAAAAACTCAATTTTTGGAGGCCTTTTCAAGTCGGTCCACTTTTAATATTTTTCCGAAATATTTCGATGAAGGTCTCAAAATATAATAGATTTTATAAAGAAAAGAATCGATTTTTTTTTTGTATGGGGAGTGATTCAGTCTAATGAAAATATGTGTGTATATGTGTTTGTATCTACTATTTACTTTATCTTTTTGTATTTTACTAGGTTGAGAGTAGGTACTATTAATTCAAGTAGTTGAATGCAATTTTTTGCTGGGCGGAGATGATTTTGACAAGGTTGAAAGTGACTTTTATTTGCCAATTGCAAGCGATATAAAGCTTTGGCGAATGAAACAAATGTTGCAAAGGAAATTTGTACGCATATATGTACATACAATTATTTTTGGTTTCACCGAACATAATTTGTAATACATAATATTTTTTCATAATTGAAACCGCTTATTTGTTTCAATTCCGATCTGCTTTCTATAAATAAGTGAGTACAGCGCATTACTAATGGCATCTATTAGAATGAAAAAGATCTACTTAGTGTTTGTTTATTTACCGCGGTTTAAGCAGATTCATGAAAATTTGAATTTTATTCATGAGTTATAATAAACAGGCCCACCTGTAGTGCACAGCGGGGCGTATACGTAATATTTACATACGTACCTATTTAACGAGAATACGTATGCAAGCATTTATATATCTTTTCTCCATTGTTTACATTTTATATCGACGGCTGAGTGGAAGATCGACCTATCTCAGAAAAATTTACCTAACTTTATTAGCTTAACAAAATTAAATTAATTAGAAGCTCATTTTCAATACCTACATCAGTTTAATATATTTGGCATATTTGTTTTTTTTTTTTCATAAAATCAGTTTGGTGCACAGATTCCCTCAAGTATTTTTATCAGGCAGCTTACATTAAAAATACATCTACATTAAAATTTCGAAAACTCATCTCACATAAACACACATATTTGGTTTCTAATGTAGCTCTTGCATCGGTTCGGGAATTTCGTGATTTGGGAGTAATTTTTGACTCTTCCTTCACTTTTGTTAACCATGTCAACCATATTATACCGAAAGCATATTTTAACTTGGCCTTTCTTCGACGCTATGCGAAGGATTTCAAAGACCCCTATACTAGGAAAATTTTGTTTAATTCTTTAGTGCGATCAAAATTAGAGTATGGCTCGGTTATATGGAATCCCATGTATAAAACACACTCTGTTAGAATTGAAAGAGTTCAACGCAAATTCACACGATTTGCTGTTCAACCTCTCAATTTTATTAGTCCTCTGCCACCCTATCCTGCCAGGTGTATGTTAATTAATGTTCAGCCGCTCGATATTAGGCGAGCTGTTCAAAATCTAATGTTTATCTTTGACATAATTTCCGGTGCCATTGATTGTTCAGCTCTTCTTGGACAGATATGTTTTAATATCCCCAATAGAGCTCTACGCTCTACTAATATTTTTTATATTGGTATTCTGAGATCGAATTATCTCAAATTTGCCCCACTTATAAGAGGGCTCAACGAGTTAAATCGCATCTGCAGAATTATTGATCTCGATTTCGCAATGTCAAGGTCCATATTTGAAATGCTTTTTATGCATTTACTAGCTACCAAATAGAAATTCATAAGTGAAAGACACTGGCCCAAATTTTTTTTTTGACGTAGAATACGTCTTACCTTAAGGTATGGGGGCTATGTTCAAATGTTGTAGTTGTAATTTTTAGAGCTTCACAAAAACGCTTATTGCACGAGAACTAATAAAGCGATTTCAAAGAAAAGTGCGGCGTTTCAAAGATAAAATTCCAAACCTGTCGACAGATTAATTTTTGTAAATAACCAATTCGGTTTCTGTCGTAAAAACAACGGTAAACATTGCCTTATTTTGGGGTCAATTTTGAGCCTTTAAAGTGCTCTAGCAACTTATTGTTGGCATATATAACTTTCATTTTCG
This sequence comes from Rhagoletis zephyria, assembly GCF_001687245.7. Lineage (NCBI taxonomy): Eukaryota > Metazoa > Arthropoda > Insecta > Diptera > Tephritidae > Rhagoletis > Rhagoletis zephyria. The sequence continues at coordinate 17,268 of NW_016159015.1, forward strand.
GGATATAGGTTCTTTGGAGCAGTAGAAATATTATCGGGTACAAATTTTATAAAAATTTAACAAATATTGAGCATTTTAAGGCAAAAAATTGTTGAAAAAATTTGCAAATTTTTTTCATTACCAAAATGCTCGAAAACCGCTCGAATGATTTTGTTTTTGTTTTCTTTAATCAAAAATTCAGGAGTTTTGCTTTCGTTTGGTATATGGGAAGTATTGGTTGATATCTTGTATATATGTTTATTTTATTCAAATATATGGGCATAAATGATTTTCCATACAAAATCACCTCGTCATCATTTTGCAAACACGTGCATATGTTGGAAGTGTGGGAAGGAGACAAAAAGTATGTATGCGTATGTAATGCGGCTTTTGATAAACAGAGGCGCGCTATTTATAACCTAATCGCAGCGTGTGTACATATGTAAATACATACATACGTACATATGTTGATTGCAGTTAATGTGGATCTGTTTCTATTTTTAGTAATCTATGTATGTCTATACATACATATGTACATACATATTATATATGTACATACATATATGAACACATGTATGCATAATACGCGAAGACTTTTCGAAGTGAAACAACATTTAGAAAAAGTCCAATCCAAGAATAAAAGTAAAGGTGAGGACGTACATAGATAAAGAAAAGGATAAAGGCCAAGGTAAAAATAAACACAAAAACAAAGTTGAGTAAAGATAAAGGCAAACCCGAGTCTTCCCGAAAGTTAACAAATAGTAACAAGTATCTCTGCGCCCTTAGCTACAACCACAACATGTAAATGTGTTTTCAAATGTTCAGTTTGAATTAAATTTCTTTCAAGCGCTCAACCAATTTTATATTAAGTTTTTTCAATAAATATCTTTTCTGTTCAAAATTTCAAATCTTTAAATCTCAGTAAGCTGTAGAAAAAAACAATGGTATAAAATAAAAATAAAAATAGGGCTTTCGCTTATATTCTCATTGAGTTCTTTTCACTTAGAAGTATGTAAATTTGTAAAATTTTGGAAAAACCCTTTTTTTCTTAGTGTGTGATTTCGTTTTTGACTTGGATATGCTCTTAACCATACCACGTATTCTACGTTTAAATATAGCGGCTGTATCTCCGATACAGCCTGCAGACCAAGACGAAGGCGCTGGACTGTTCCTTTTTTTTGTAGTTTTCATACTTCTATATATAAATGCGAGTATTACGGCGCTTTTGTGAAAAAAAAAATTAAGCAAGGAAGCACCCTCAGCGGGGTTGAGCCGTTGTTAATGGAGAATGAAAATAACTTGAGCTGGAAAAAATTGCGTAGATTTAGCGTAAAAAGCAATTTCTGTGCGCAAAAGAGAAAGTGCAGATTGCGTTGTAAGTTGAGTAAAATTGCTGCAAAGTAGATATGGCTTTGGCGAGAATGCTTGCTCTGAGTAATGACAAAAATCTCGAAAATATTGCGACGAAGGGCAAATTGCACCAGGTGTTAAAAGCAGTGGTGGCGAAAATCCGTATGAAAAATTGTGCATAGAAGGTGGAGGAGAAGATTAATGTGCAACAGACTGGTAATGAAGGGAAGACTGTGTACTAAGTTCACCAAGTTTGATACATATTCTCGCTACCACGCTAATGCGGTTAAATTAACGCCACGTTAAGCAGGGGCTTTGTGGTATGGCTTTTAAGGCTGCAAATGGCAACTGCACCTGCGATTTAGCACGTGGAAGGTGGAAAACAAACAAGGAATACAGGATATATGTATGCATTCACATTATGGTGTACGAGAACAAGAGGCAGCATTTTTTTTGCGAAATTTTATGTGCATACTAGCCGGGATAAAAAATTACGCGGTACACCCTTGAGTTTAAAGTATTTTTGCAAAGAAATTTTGAAAATTTTTTATTTATTCTTTTTCGAACGGAATTGCACTTTCAAAGTTTATTAATTATTCCAGTGGAACTATTTGAAAATAAATTTTATTGCCGAATGCAGGTGTCACAGAAAAAATTAAAAGAGCGGCCCTTAAGGCGTTTTAATTTCCAACAAGAAATGTTGCCTCTTCATTGCCCCTTTCGGTTTTCGCGTTTGATTCTAAAATAAAAAATCGAATTAAAAAAATGATAATGTATATTTTTATTTATATATTTATGTATTTAAAAATAAGAAGAAAAGTAAATTAAAAAAGCTGAAAAACCGATTTAATAAAAGAAGAACAAAATATAATTTTCGAAAAATTTAATAAAATTTAAATTTTTTTCTTTAAAAAAGAAAAAAATAAAAAATTAATGTGTGTTTCTAAAAATTAGATTAAATTTAAAACAATGAAATCTTAAGTGAGAAAAAAATTTAATAAACAAATTCCGCTGCCTGAACTTCGGATCTCTCGAATGACACGCCAATGCTTTACTAACTCGGTCATTGCGACTGTTGTTGCTTTTGGTCAGAAGAGCTTTTTTTTGTAAGACTTTAGTGCCAGAATACTTATATAAATCTTCCAAACTAAGTATCTTTTCTTCCAATTGCCTTATAGTAAATTCGCACTGCAGTAAAAAATAGGATTTCATTGAAATCAAAAAAATCAAAATCAAGAAAATATATGGCAAATCCTGCTGAAAAAATTTCGTGAAATCTCAGATTTCAGTACCAGAATTTCCCTGTTAACAGGAGATAATAAATTTAGCAAATTCGGCAGTTTGTTTGCGAATGAGATTCCATTTTTTCATATGCAGGTGGGGCAGTCTAATGTACTTCATAGTTAAAGTGTTGAGTGTACTGCTAGAAGTGGATGTACCTTTATAGTTATGTATGTATAGGCATATGCGTGCTTGAAATGAATTGAAGAAAGTTGCAATGCAAACAAAGTGTAAATTTTCGCTCACCAAAGGATTTCGCTTAACTTCACGCCACAGGAGAAATATACAGTTAACATAATACGATAATATATCCACCAACACAAAGCAGATGCAACTTGCAGCGTAAGCGAAAAGATAAATAAAGCAGCACATAGATACTTGCTAGACACATGAACATACATACATACATACATATATATGTACATATATGCCGCACCATGCCACATTTCGTTGCAAATGTAATGCGCGCGTTTTCAATGTTGCCTCAGTGGCAAGGTGTGCAGTTGGTTCAATGGTTGGTTGCGTGTTTGTGGTCTCCAATAATGAATGCTTTTGTTTATATGCTCCAATTTTCATGCATACACATAAAACTTGCAAATATACATACATATACAAATGTACATACATACACATATAAGAAAATAAAGTAAGCAACATCGACGCACTTGCAATACCCACATTTAGGTCAGTATTTGTGTGGTACTCAAGTGTTTGTTACGCTATAGGCTGTGCTTAAACATTTTAAACACATAAGCGTGGTAGAGAAAAATGAGAAAAAATAACGGCAAAAAAAAAAAAAATGAAAACAGAATCATTGAAAGGGCGCGAGGCTTAGTATGTAAGTAAACGCAGGCTGCAATGAATTTTAAATCAAAGCGAAATGCTGCTGGTGTTGCCTGAAAAGCAGGGTATTTAAAAATACTACCACCAATACATGTGTTATACATACAAGCGAGTTTATAAATAGTGTGTTGCAAGGGGAAAGGCAAAACGTCTATGCGCGCGCCTCAGGGCTGCTGTGAAAAATTGCTTTTCAGCATTTGAGTTCTACTTTTTTTTTGTGGCTCACAAACAGCGCGCATTTGCTTAATAATTACAGCAGCTGTGTAGTATTGACTGTTAGCTGCGATAATGTTGGTTACGTATACGCCCTGTGCGCTTTTCACAATTTATTTGCAGCTGCAGACAAAAGTAGCCAAAAAAAAACTGCGAATGATCGTAAATTGCAAGCGCGCAATGTCAACGACAAACCTACCGAGCTAGGGAGAAACATACTCGTTGTCGTTTATTTGTAACATACATACATATGCACATTTATAGACAATGGCTGAGCGCCAAGGAGACTAGGCAATAAAGTGTCAATAAAATTTCGAAGATGATATTTCACATCTGTAGTTATAATTTGCAAAAAAAAAATTAAGCTTATAAATAAATAAACTAAATGCTTTTCAAGTGTGTGTAGGCTGAAATTGTAAAGAACTTTAATTACAAACTGATTGCTATTTTAACTTGTATTAATGATAATACAAATCTATGAGGTTTGACAATGGTTTCTGATTACCAAGATGTCTTCATTTTACTTCCGTCGCGTCGAATTATTTTTATTTTTTTTTATCGAGATACACTTTTCAAAATTCTTGGATTTTTAAATAGTTTCATTAGAAATGGCTATTAGAAAGGATCCGTGAAAATTGTCAGTTTGAATTCAGCGTTTCTCAAGAAAACCCCAACTAGAGAATTCACCAATATCCGGGAAAAAACCAAATCAAATGGAATGCATAGAGTTTTGAGCAACATTCGGAGTTATAGCATGATCTCAGCTTAACGGTATATGGGATTTGGTCCACATATAGGCATATTGCTTGATGGGGTGCTATCGAAATTTTTGTAGGCACACGCTGAGCAGGTAAGCTCAAGGCTCATAATCAAACTTTTATTTGGATCATTGAATATCGGGGCTAAGGGGGTTCGACGAAGCTGGAATCACCAGAAAAGAGATCTACCGAATTCACTACTTACCAAATGTTGGCATATCATATCCAAACCGATGTCGCGCGAATAAAAATTACTCCTACCGAAACGGCAGTCTAACACATGGAGGGGATGAAAATCTCAATTAGCGGCCTCAAGCTCAATAAAAATTGTTGAATATAATCTTAATTCAAACAAGCGAGAAGAAAGATTTTGACACTAACTTATTATGAAATTAAAATCTTACTAAAAGGCAGCCAAATGCCAGAAAATAAAGAAAGAAAGCTGCTTTATTACTTCACCTGTTTACTGCACCATGGAGTAGGCGGTTTTACCAGCAAATTAAATGAAAAATGATTTTTTATTTTCTGTAAATTTCCATATAAAATTAGAGAAATTAAAATAATTTTTCACTTAAATTGCTTTCGTGAAATTGGCTGTTAGAGACACAGCTTCATGGTCTTCTTCTTTAACGCTGCATCCACCTAAGCGATTTTGACATAGTTCATTAACACCAATTGGAAATTGAAAGTGAAGTCAAGTATTCCTACACCAGCATTTCATCATCGCGTATGAGGCTGTTTCTTCCTACTTTTCATCAAAAAAGGTAGACTTCTTCAATCACCATTGGCCTCAAGCTCAATAAAATTGTTGAATTTAAGAATTGTAAGAAAAATTCTACTCATGCACTTTTATAGCCCATCAGATTCTAGCTTAACATAGTGCTAGGCTCAAGTTGCTAAGAATTCCGTTGATTCGTGATAACCTTTTCTGCCAATGGTTTTAAATAAAATTTTCTGCCATGAAAAAACCATTGTCGAACACAATTTGTGTGGAAGAAAATGCGTGACGCCGTCAGTAAAAAGTAATATCAAAAATCAACGCAAACTCTTAGCCACTTAAAACTTTCATTTTATTAAGATATAATTTAATGGGTTTTAAAATTGCATACTCATAATTTTTCTGAAAATTCTTAATACAAATTTTGTTGTTGTTGTAAAACTTTTTTCAACTTTTCTAGTTTTATTCTAAAGTTTGAAATATGGACTTATATGGTTTTTGTTACTTTTATAAAAAAAATATTTCATAAGCATTAAAAAAAACGAAAGAAAAAACGTATGACTGTATGAGTATAGAACAACGGTAGGCAATCGAGACTCTTTGAGCCAAATCCGGACCTTTGCTTATCAAAGTGCTCCTCTTTTTTTTTCTTTTTGCTTAGAATCAGAGACCCAGAATAATAATTATTTCATGGTTGAGTTTTAAAAAAGTCTTCCAAATTTTCGTTAGAATTATAAAAGTTTTTTGATAATAATTATATGTGAGAATATTTTTTTTAAGTCATCGAAAAATATTATTTTAAGACTTATAAAATAAAAGTCTTTTCATAATAATTATCAGCGAGATAAACATTTTTAAGTCTTCAAAGACTTTTATTTTGAGATTTACGTTTTAAATGTGTTTCGATAATAATTATGAGTGCGAAATTCAAGACCATTTCGTGATTGGTTCGGTATTAGTTTGGGCCCAGTTGGGATTAGTATGGGACAGTTGGGGACTAGTTTCTGCAAATTTTCTGTTTCGCGTACTATTTTGGATATTTTTCTCTTGTGATATTTATATCAAAAAACAAGTTTTCGACATTTTGCTTTCCCCTTTTGTGAATTTTTGGTTGCTCTGCCCATTAACTAACATGCAGCATCGCAATAAGTTTTTGGGTGTCGCTCATTGGCACTGGCATTCGTCAATGGTGTACATTGTTTACATGCAAATGAATTTCTGGGTCAGATATACATATATACATATGTACATTTGCTCTAAACTGCATGAATATGTATATGTAGTTTTACGTACATATATATATATACATATGTATGTATTTATGTATGCACTTAAGTGTGTAAATTTGTATGTTTCTATTGATAATTGCATGAGCCAGCATCTTGCCAACCCACTGCCGCCATTACTTATAAATGCAATGCTCCTGCACTTTTTGCACTTTTCTGTGTGTACGTGCATTTAACTTGCAACTGCTAAAGCAAACACATGCCACCGCTTGCATATGAAGTACGTTTCGTGTTCATCATCTGCATTCTCTCGAAAGTCGCGTGTGATTAAGCGTGTTGGCTGACGGCTCTGCTGCACGTGTACTTCGCACGCGCGTTGTGTGTTCAACTCTGTTGTTTTTACTATTGTAGTACCACTACTGACTGCACTACTTGAGCTTATGTTGAACTTAAGCATACACTCATTTTAGCATACGAACATGAGTACTATGTGCATACATATCGATGTATATACCCTGCAGAAAATCAAACTGGTTTAGAACTTGCGCTGAGCTAGCCTGAAAAGGGACGGTACTGGTTGTTCTTCATCTATCCCACAAATCAATGCTTTCAACTGTCATTTTAACATGGCGATGTTCTACGAAGTGACAATTGTCGTCCTCTGCAGAACTTTTGAACTTGTTCTGAACTGACTCTTTGTTAATCTGATTAAAAGGTCGAAAATTCTGATGAAAAATCGTTAAATTGTCCTTTGTTTTGTATGAAGTTTGAAAACACGGCTTAAATTATTTTCTTTTAAGAATGATCATTTTTTTTAAATAATTACAAACAAGTTTTAACTCTCAATATATTGTGAATATTTAAAAAAGAAATGGTGTACTCAAAATTTCGCTGTTAAGTGTAGCTTAACTAAAATTTTAAAATTTGTGGTTATATTTTGAACTCAATTTTATACGTACGTATATACATAGTTTTAGGGTCTAAGAAAATCGAAAAAATATGGAATAGTACATTTGTGCATCTTTTTCATCAGTTTTCACATGACCAGGATTAGTAACATTGATGACAGCGCAACTAGCAACAATGAGTTTTGAACCGTCCAGCTCTGCATCCCTTTTGCAGTAGTTCTGAAATTAGTAGGGCGGAACTGACGCTTTGCCAGACTGTCTCTAAATTTTGCTGCAGGGTATAACTACGAGTACATAGACGTGTAGGTGCATACATATTTTCCACTTTAGCGATCAGGTGCGCGCTTAAATTTGTACATATTTATGTAGTAGTGTATGAAGATGTACACACTTTTCCCAAGGCGCTATATAAATGCTGCAGTGGGAGTATTTTACCGACGTTTTTTGTTTACTTAAGGTATATGCAAAACGTAGAAAACAAAAACAATTATTAAATATTATAACGTGTGCTCTTAGCGAGAGAAATAATGAAATGCGTGTGAGTAAGCTCATTTACTGGTCTTATCGGCAGTATTACTTTTTTTTTTTAACTTCGCGTTGGTATTGAGCGAAGCGGAGAAGACGATCCAAATGTGAATGAAACTCAAAGTTGTGGTCAACGTAACTCTGTATTATATACATAAGTAGTCGTATTTGTTTTACAATGATACCAAATGTAGATATAGCGTCGTAAAGGCAGCTGTCTAAGGCTATATATTGTCTATATTCGAAATTTATAGAACCTGGTGGACCGGTGGACTTGACACGACTGGAACCACACTGATAAGACCAAAAAAGTTCGTTTATACTTTACTACAGCCCTTATGGAGGCTCCTGTTTATATCCTATATGTGTGGTTCTAAAACCGGAATGGTGGACATTTTTAGGGAAGCAAAAATGTATAGTAAGCGAGGGCAAACAGATGTATGTATTAAGCGATGAGTGCACATGGAACCTTACGGATTCCCTCTGTTAAAAAAAATTTCCAAAAATCTGCGTTTAGTTGCAGCTACTTTAGACTTCCACTTTATTAAACTAAAATTGAATGGACTACAAAACTGCATACTCAAAATATTTCTAATAAATCGAATTAAAAAGCCCGACATTTTCGTGAAAGTTTGTTGATATTTTTTTAGTGTTTCACAAAGATTGAAACTTGGATTTATGTATATAGGTTTTGTTACAGAATATACTATATTTTTGTAAACAAACTAGCAAATACCGTGCGTGCTTCACTGCGCCTTAAAAGTATTTTTCCATATTGTAATATTTCATATATTTTATCAATTTAATTAAATACAGTTTTTTAAACAGGTGGCAACCCACCTTAAAAATATTTTCGGAAGTAAACTTTCCTAAACATCTTCAGTTTGATGCCCATAATGCAATATTCAATTTATCTTATCAATTAAATTAAATTAAAATTTTAAAATGGGTGGAAACCTTCACAAAAATATTTTCGTCTGTAAGCCTTTTTAAACCGCTTTCTTTTGGAAGCCATATTACAATGTGTACTTTATCCTATTAATTTACTTACACTGCAATTTTCAAATAGGTGGCAACTCTCTAATTTTTTTCTATATTTTAAGTTAGACATCTAGCAACACTTCGTGAAAACTGCCTTTTATGCATTAGTTTTCGAGTGATGCGCGTACAAACTTACAGACAGGCAGACAGACAAAAATTCTACAAATTTTTGATTTGGCATCTATATATCGCTCTAGTAAAGAGCTCCATATTAATTTTTCTTTAATTTCTATAATGTACAGACATCGGCATGCTACAATTTTATTATATTTATAGATAATCAAAATTAAAAAAAAATATTAAGATAAATGGTAAAATCTTGTCAATATGTGAGTGTGGTAAAATTATGATAAGCACTATATAGGGGCATGCTGGTTTAAACTCATTTTAACTAAGCACTGTGAATAACAATGCTTAACAATGAACTGTGAACTTGGCCTTTGAGCGCTTAAAATTTAATTCTTGGGGCATACTTTTGGAGGCAGCAGTTAGCCCAGCAGTGATGTGATGAATTTTGAAGGAGCTGTATGTAGTCAAAAAAAGCATTCAACACAAAACTATACAATATAAAAATAAAATATGCTTGAATAAAATTCCTCTCAAAGCCGGAGGTTAGCACAGCCTCGACATTGTCGCCAAAAGCGCGCTATAACTAATTCCGTTTGCCACCTCCTATTGCCTCTTATTTCACTATGTACTTGTGTCCGCATCACAATAACAGGCCTTGCGTTTGGTTTTTGTTAAGCGACGATGACGCTGGCGACGCCGCCGTTGACAATGACAATGCGAGTGTCAAGCAGTTCGCCCTTTCCCTTGAGTCCTTTAAAACACATCTTAAATGCCGAGCACTTTGGCTGTTGCCACTGGCATCAAACAAAACGTAAACAAGTTGAAGAAAAATTAAAAATCAAAAAAGATAAGAACAAAATACTCGCAGATAGTTGAAAAAAGCTGGAAGCAACGAAAGAAAGTGCGAAGACAAAAGCGACGGATTACAAGTGCAGCTGTTGGCGACACAAATGAACACAAACACTTACCTACATACATACATACATACACACATACATATGCCTTCACGAGCATTCAAGCAACCTGGCACATGAATGCTACGAAAACGAGCATATGTGGTTGCAGTATTTCATATGCACTTTAGAGTGTGTGTGTGTGTGTCTGTGTATGCGTGCATATTAGAGAGCGTGGGTGTTAATGTGTATTTAAAAAATGTATTTAGGTAAGTTCATGTACATACTTGGCAGCTGCATTAGCCAAATTAAAGTGTACATAAAGCTGCTTACAGTTAAAGCGAACGGAAGAATAAGAATCAAATGAAATGCGCGAGTGAGCAGGAGTGGAGATAAAATTTGTAGTAATACAATTTAGGATGGCTATAAAAAAGAAAATACCGATAGCATTGGGATACAAGAATGAAATCGTTACGATTTTTTATTTGTGTTCCTTAAAAGCTACATATGTATGGATGTTTGTATGTACCTAAAATTAAATGTACATAACTCTTAAAAATTATATTAGAAATTCTGAAACAAGGAGATATTTATAATACTTAGCTAAAAGCTAAGCTTTAAAGCTATTCAGTAGTTATTTTGTTTGAAATAGAAAAATTGTATGGAACTGTTTGAATTAAATAACGGATACTCTGACGTAGTCTGTTGTACATTGATTCAATAGGGGAATTATTCTTATCTCAGAACTTTATCGGATATTTTATTAAAAATTTCAATTCGACTCAATATAATGCCAACTAGGTGAGCGAGATTTCGGGTAGCCAAACATTTTCAGTGAATATGTTCTGTCGTTTATTTGGTCAGCTCACATAAATGACCTATAATTGTTTCCGAAATACTGATTTTACTAAAAGTAATAGTGGAAGTTAAATTGTCTTCTGCTTAAGATAAGCAGTATGTTAGATACATACCTCATTTTACGGACAGAAAAAAACACATATCCTGCCTCCGCCTTGAACATGTATCGAACTTAATAATTACTCATTTACGACCTCCTGTCTGCGGGTGAACTTTTTAGCGTAGAAAATGGTAAATTAATGTCATGAGAGACAAATGTAAAGAGCTAAATTAACAACATGAACTTACCCTTAAAACATAGACTAACAGCAGCCTCGTTAGTTCAGAATAATCTCGCGAATCAACTGCAGATGACTTGAATTAAGTCCTGCTGCTAGTAGTTCTCCAACAGAGGCATTTTCGATGACAACACTGACCAAAACGATCAGCTGTTGTCAATTGTGAATTGATAATAAAAATAACAAATCAGTAAGCACGCAGAGCAAGTGAGTTTGTCGCCGTGGTAGCTGAGTGACCAGAGCTGTGTACTACAACTCGGTAGGACATGGGCTCAATACACGGTCGGAGCAATTTTTATAACTGTATTTCATATTTAATTAAATTTACTGTTTATATACTTAAGTATGTATTTTATTTTGTTACATTTCGTTTTGTGCTATATCACATTATTATTTCAAGCAAATTTTTTTTGTTATTATTGTGTACTATCACTGTATCAACTAGTCGTCAAATCGATCAAGGTTGGAATCGACCATCTTTAATTTGGATGAATTATGGTAAATATTTTTTTTTTTTTTACATAACAAAGCGCTACTAACGGTAAAAAAAAAATAATTTTTTTAACTACACAAAATCCCAAATTTCACAATTTCACCTTTTGGAAATTTTTAGGATTTAAGATCTAGAGGAATATTAAAAAAAGAAATTCCCCAAAATTTATATAAGTTTTTTACGCTTTTTTAATTAAAATTTTTTTTTTAGTTTACATTTTTTTTAAATATATTTTTTTTACAAATATCACCTTTAAAACGAGATCAGAACCATTTTTGTAAATATGTATAATATTTTTTGAACGATTTAAAAAATAAACTTCCAAAATCCGGGAAATTTTTAGGATCTTTTAAGATCTAGAGGAATTGTATAAAAAAAAAAAATCCCAAAAATTTATATATGTTTTTCTTTTTACGCTTTTTTAAATTAAAAATTTTTTTTAAGTTTTAAATTTTTTAAATATATTTTTTTACAAATATCACCTTTAACATGAGATCAGAACCATCATTGTAGATATAATATTTTTTGTAATATTTTAAAAATAAACTTCCAAAATCTGGGAAGTTTTGAACTTTCGAAATTTGTTTTCTTGTAAGCGTTATTTGTTGAAAGGAAACTTTGAGTGGTAGCAGCGCTGAAAGTAGTAAAGTAAAAAAGTAAAGAAGTAAAGTAGTGAGGAAGACGAACCCGAGTCCCCAGTCGATGATGATGGAGTAGCTGTCCCACCGCCTGACTATGACGAGGTACGTATAGCGATTACGCGGCTGAAAAACAACAAAGCTGCTGGAGCTGACGGCCTGCCAGCCGAGCTATTCAAGTACGGCGGCGAGGAGCTGATTAGGTGCATGCATCAGCTCGTATGCAGAATATGGTCAGATGAACGCATGCCCGACGACTGGAATTTAAGTGTGCTCTGCCCAATCCACAAGAAAGGCGACCCCGCCATACGCGCCAACTACCGCGGAATTAGCCTTCTAAGCATAGGTTACAAGGTCTTATCGAGCGTATTGTGCGAAAGACTGAAGCCCACCGTCAACGAGCTGATTGGACCTTATCAGTGTGGCTTTAGGCCTGGAAAATCCACCATAGATCAGGTATTCACAATACGCCAAATCTTGGAAAAGACCCGCGAGAATAGGATCGACACACACCATCTATTTGTCGATTTCAAAGCCGCTTTCGACAGCACGAAGAGAAGTTGCCTTTATGCCGCGATGTCTGAATTTGGTATCCCCGCGAAACTAATACGGCTGTGTAAAATGACGTTGAGCAATACCACCAGCTCCGTCAGAATAGGGAAGGACCTCTCCGAGCCGTTTGATACCAAACGAGGTTTCAGACAAGGGGACTCCCTTTCGTGTGATTTCTTTAATCTTATGTTGGAGAAGATAATAAGAGCCGCAGAACTGAACCGCTCAGGCACAATACTTTATAAGAGCGTACAATTGCTGGCGTATGCCGACGACATCGATATTATCGGTAAAAACAAGAGCTACGTCTGTTCTGCCTTCTCGGGATTGGATAGAGAAGCAAAGCGAATGGGTCTGGTGGTGAACGAGGACAAAACGAAGTATCTCCTGTCAGCACACAAACAGTCAGAGCATACGCGTCTTGGCACCCACGTCACTGTTGACAGTTACAAGTTTGAAAAAGTAGACGACTTCGTTTATTTGGGAACCAGCATTAACACCAATAATAATGTCAGCCTTGAAATCCAACGGAGAATCACTCTTGCCAACAAGTGCTACTTTGGGCTGAGTAGGCAATTGAGAAGTAAAGTCCTCTCTCGTCGTACAAAGATCACACTCTATAAGTCACTCATCATGCCTGTGCTGGTGTATGGCGCGGAGGCATGGACAATGAAAGCATCTGATGAGGCGGCTCTTGGAGTTTTCGAGAGAAAGATTCTGCGAAAGATTTACGGACCTTTACGCGTTGGTGATGGCGAATATCGCAGACGATTTAACGATGAGCTGTATGAGCTTTACAACGATATAGACATAGTGCAGCGAATTAAAATTCAGCGGCTCCGCTGGCTTGGCCATGTCGTTCGGATGGACAGAAACGCTCCTGCTCTGAAAATATTCAACGCGGGCCGCGATGCTGGTAACAGAGGAAGAGGAAGGCCTCCTCTGCGTTGGAAAGACCAGGTGGAGAAGGATTTGGCTTCACTTGGCATTTTCAATTGGTGTCAGTTAGCACAGAAGAGAAATGACTGGCGTGCTGTTTTGGACTCGGCTAAAATCGCTTAGGCGGTTACAGCGCCAATTAAGAAGAAGAAGAAGAAGAAGAAGAAGAAGAAGAAGAAACTTTGAGTGACTATAATCTCTCTCAGATCTACACTGATTTTTTTGTCTTCAGAGCACTTAAAAAAATTGGGTAAAATGCTATGCCGCTTTCTTCGAAAAACAAATTTTAATTTGTAAAAAATAAATAGAGCATTGGAGGACTGTTTTTATTAGGCATTGATAAAAAAATAAATATTAAGAAAGTTTTCCACTTTTTTGAGTCTTTGCGAATATTTGTATTATACTTATATATATTTCTTACATCTTTTGGCAATTTCCACGCTATAAATATTTTTTGTTTTTTAGTTGTACAGTCGTGCAGGAGTTATGCAGACGCAATCGGGAGTTTGTTTTCTTTACAAGGTTCTATTTAAAAATCCTCAAAAAAACTACTTTAAATCAATTTTTTTCTGCACTTCACAAACTATTTTTGGTATTCAGGACAAAGAGAAAGAAGTTCGAAATTTCATATTATCATTTTGATGTTATTTCTGACCGTATTCAAATATACTACCACCTCCTGCAGAAAAAAATAAAAAAGAATAAAAATGTAAAAAAAAACACAAATTAAAATTAACAAAATGATTTTTTTTTTTAATTTTTTGTCCAAAAGTAGTTAGTTACAAGTTAGTTGACATGTATGGCAGAGGTATCCAGGTCTTCCCTTTTGCGGCCATCGCCCCCAAAAGAAGTTAGCTTTTTTTGAACAAAATATACAGTTAATAGCTAGCACTATAGTGTTCGCATAAACAGGTAGGTATAAGCCAACGTGACTCCCTGCAGGGATGTGTACTCCGAGAATCCAATTTTGGATATTTTTTTTTAAAGCCCCCCATGGCCGTATCTCTGCAATGGTTCGCACAGTGTTGCCATCTAAGGCTTCCAGAGTATTCGGTTCGTTCGTATAAACAAAATTTAACACAATTGGCAATGACCTGCTAGACTCAACCAATCTGTGACTGTTTCAACTTTATGGGAAAATGAAACTTAAAAAAAATCCCATTAAGTGATTCTAAATAAACATATTTTGAAGCCCCAAAAAGGCGTATCTGATTGTTGATGAAGTAAACTGACGTTAAAGTACCCAAAAATTTACGTAGCTAAACTAAGCAATGCCCTAAACAGAGGCTGCAGCGGGCTTCTAAAATATTTAGTGGATAAGCACGAGGAATACTATTTTGTAATTTCAGAAGAGTAAATTATTTAAATCAAATATTTATGGTCACGTTTAAGTGAAAATGTTTTTATGTAATTCTTATATTTATGAGCTAGTATGCGAAGTTATTTTATAAATGCCAAGTGATTTTATTTAACTAAGTATAATATATTTAACTACATGGCTAACTCTTCATTTTTCTTTCTTAATTTTTCAGATCTCCAGCCAGTGCAACGCTTAAGATGTTTGAGCCATTATGACAAATGCTACGTAGAAACTATCAAACTTGCAAGTCCCCTAGTATCTTCCCTAATTGAATATTTCACATTAAAATTCTTGAGCGCATAAAAACAACGAATATATAGAACAGAAATTTATCAAAAGTTCGGAGTTAATATTTAATTCTTCCGAAAAATTATACCTATTTTATAAAGTCGAAAGGTCTTCTATATAACCCGACGTTAAGCGAACTCCGTGTTGTGAATCTAAACCGTCAGCAGCACCGCCACCACAATGGGTAAAAAGAGTTCAAAATTGAAACAAGACACCATCGATCGTCTAACGACAGACACATATTGTAAGTATACAAAAATGTTTAATGTTATTGTGGCTTATTAACATTTTATTTCTAATATTTTTATCGAGCTTTGTACCACGATTGTTTATTAGGAAAAATTGAAAAAGCAACAAAGTCTAAGCGGTAGAAGTTATAGCACTATTTCGGAGATCACCACATCTTCCCGTCAGACTTCTTTTTTCCAGACTTCAGCAGAATCCACAAAATTACTATTTATGGTGAAAAAAAGTAACAATCATAAAATAACGGTTAATTATATTGGAAATAGAGAAAGGAATTGTTTACGGTTAAATGATTATTTTCATTAAAGAGATCATAGCCGTTACGCTCCGTGAAGTAAAGTAAAGTTGTAACTTGCATCTACCACTTTTAATAATAAATAAGACTAATTCAAAGTTTACGTTTTTTGAGATTTTATAATAAAATTACATACTAAGCTCGATAAGGAAAACATGTTCAGTCCGACAAATAACCTAGCACTTCATATATATATAGTTTTTTTTTGTATTCCAACTACATGAATTGTTCAAATTTTTATTGCGTTTTCTTACAAAATTAAATTTTTTAGTTTATTCCCTTTAGTACTAAATGTACGATAAATTTTTTTGGTTTAAATATTGACTTTTGAAACTTAGGTAACTTATTTATATTATTTATAAAAGTGCCGACTTTAAAAAAACCATCACAATTTAAAACACTCCATCGAATGTTGCGTGCAGAAATTCTTGCAAATCTTCCTTAATGATTAAAAAAAATTCGAAAATTGTGCATTGCCACAGCATTGCTTGGTGGCTTTCACATAACCACTTAACACAGTATCAAATGTTCAGTCGTCATTAATTACAGCTTATTTAATTGCACTTGAACAGCAGGTGGATATAAAGATTGTGTAATTAAATAAATGTACAGCAGCTGTTGACCTACATACGTACTTTGTGTGGAGATACAATTTCCATGACTGCTTTTTTTCAGGCGAGGATTTGGTGAACTTTTTTTTATTATAACAGCATCATAATTAGTTTATTTAAAATCAATTTAAATGATGAAAATAATTATTTCCAATAAAAGAATTTAAGTAATCGTAAAAAAAGGCAAAATAATTTTTGCAGCACAAAATGGTGCTATGTAAATAGAGACATAATAAAAAGAAACAGAAATACCAATGATATATGTAATATAAGCTATCTAATTGGTTGAAATGCTATAAAAATGGAAATTAATGCTTTATTTTTTTTTGAGCACCTGCTTTCAAAACGAATAAATAAAACGGAGAAAATGCTAAATGCAATTGTGATTAAATGCAACCTTAAAAAATACAATAACGATTCGCGCATAAATTAAAAACACAAAAAAAAATATTTTTCCACCACCCGCCTCCAAAAGGCAATAATTTATGCAGCACTCACTCCACTCTTTTATGACCACCACGCAGCAATGCCGCTTGCCATTCGCAGCAGCCGCTGACAACCAGTGCATTTTAGCGCCTGCACCGACGCGCCGACGTGCTACCGCTGCTTCAATGCATTTCCGCAATCAATGGCGTGGAAGAAATTAGTGCAGTGTAATTTGTATACCCGCGGCGAATCGGCGATAAAACTCAGCTACGCGCCAACAGGCATACAAGCACACTTAACACATTCATAGTGACACTTACCAAAATGTTATAATACCCGACCAGCGCCACTGCATTTTTCTCCTTCAATAACAAGCATTCACTTGCAAATAATTTTCAATGCCTTGTCAAGGCGCCCTTGAACGTGGCGGCGGCGATGTTCAAAAATTGTTGAATTTCTTTTTCAATGTCATGCAATATGCATGTAAGTGCGCATTCATAAGTACTTATGCAAATGCACAATGTCGGCTGGCCAAGTGCATAGGCATGCACGCATATACATATATGTACAATGTATATACATATGGAAGATTGTAAATGTGTGACTGTGTTTGTGCGTGCAAATAACACTCATAATCGGTAAGTTCACTCAGAGGGCACGTTCCTTTGTTAGTTTGAATTTTACTCGGGCGAAAAATATGCTCTCCGCATTGTGCAAGGTGGTGCTTAAGGATGTGTTACAACTAAGTAAATTTGTATGTTTTAGAAGTGGTTGTAGGCAAACAGTACTAAGTGCAACTGGGCGTATACGTGACATTGATTATTTCGAATTGTGAGGAAAATAAATCTATTGAAAACAAAAGAAAAAGAAGTATGCTCGCACTTAAGAAAATCGGCACTAAAATGCATTCAAAATGATGCAAGTAGACAAGTAATACAATCAGCACTGAATCTGCATATTCTAAGATCAACATTAAGGTCGTCAGCGAACTGCTTGTGATTTGTTTTTCGGGGAAAGCAGTGATCTGTTGAAGTATGAGGTGCTCTAACTAAATAAATATTTAAGAATGTCATTCGCAAGTAAAGTTTCAAACTGTTGGGATCCGGTTGCAACTGCTCTTTACTTGTGTTATTAATTGCTTGGAGGTCTAAAATTAAATCTGAAAGATGGAAGTGATCGTAGACAAGAGATATGGCATTTGCCTGGATTATCTAGCGAAGCTAGATAGTTTTTAAAACCGTGCTTACTCTCCATAAACCAATAAAAATACTGGGCTGTATTTTAGTGATGATTTTAAAATCCCCATATTAAACAGTCCAGAAGAAAAAGCTCAAAGATTTTCTCATCAGGCATCAGCCTATTTTCAAAATTAGTTTGTTTTATGACAAGTTTAAAATACTAGTAAAAATTTAATTTTATAAGCGAAAGGGCTTATTATGTTTATATTTGCTATATTAATTTCGGTTTACGCTAAAATGGAAATAAATAATTTTCATTTTATGGCGATTTCTTAGTTTTAGTTAAAGTTTTGGTTTTAATTTTAGTTGCCTCTCTGTTATTGTTCCAGTAAACATATTCGGTATTGTACTTGTGTTCAGTATAATTTCATTTAATATATAATTTGAAGCTTTACTTTATATTTGTCTCAAATTTAACCTCAATTAGTGCTCCTAAATAACGTAATTGAATAAATTAAATAAAACCCAAGCATTCGACTGAAAGTCACGCCACGTTGTATGAGTAACTTTTAATCTAGTGCAAACACCTCACCTGTTAAAGGTTTATTAAAGCGAAATTTTTAATAAAATGGTTTAAGTTTTAACACGCAAGCTTTCACGTACATTACATCAGAAAGGAGTGTTCAAACTAATTGTTCATTTTGTTGGTACCTCAAGTTGCATATGAATATAACATTAGGCGAAAGTCTTTGGATTGCATTGCGTGTGTGTGTAAATTAGTGAATAATAAGTGACTAAGGCATGCAAAATCTCGCATACAGAAGGAAGGTGGAATTTTTAATAAAAGTAATGATACTTAATTGCCATGACTTTGGACGTTACTTTGGCACAATGCATATTTACATATATTAAATTAAAAAGCATACCCATACTCATCTAGAATCACCGTATCCGTATATCCGTAGATGCACTTCACGGACCATAATCATATTTCCAAGTTATAAGACGAAGTGACGAATAGGAATAGTTGCAGTGTGTTTAATTTTTCAGGATTACATGAATTACACGAATAAAAATTTTAGATTAAAAAATTAAGACATCGCGCTTAAAATATGTCGGATACACAGCCCCAACCATTTCCGTTGAATTTTTCAATTTACTCCCAACCAACCAACCGCCGCTAAGGAACTTTCACTTGAAAAACTTAATAAATTCTTGGCTTAAGTTGAGCTATTAGGTATATATGTAAGTATGTTCAAGCAAAGTCTCATATGACGCAATAAATGGCATGCATGTAAATATGTTCACTTGACCCTCAAGTAAACAAATGATTGATTCGCACTGATATACATTACTTGTTACACACGCTCGAGTGGTTAAACATAGACTTTTGATTTGAAACCACATTTTATAAAATAATAAAGAAATATTTAAGTATTAACATATTAAATTATTTCATGTGTGATAAGTGTGCAACGAATTATGTTGCAATTGATTAATTTAACTTGAATTTGAGATTAAAATTTGTACTTACAATATGTGTATTGTGATGTTAGTTTGTACGACAGATGGAGCGTGTACTCGTATACATACCAGTACTTACACATATCTGTCTCTATCTCTCTCTCTTTCTCTCTCTATTGGTGGTTATTTAAAAACTACATAACCAGGGAACGTATTTTTAGGACCCAAAAACCTATAAAAAAAGGCAAAATAAAATAACGAAATAGGCTGCAAAAGGCAAAATAAAATAGTGAAAAAGGCAGGAAAAGGCACTAGGTGTTGCAAAAAAGGCAAAAAAAGGCAAAACAAAATAGCGAAAAAGACACTCGAATATAGTCTATCTTTTTAGCAGAAAAAAAGGCAATTTCCATAAAATCCGTTCCCTGTACATAACATTTGAAAACAAAAAATGTTTTTGAACATAAAGTAAGGTTTATGGGATGAAAAAAGAATTGTTTGCTTACAAGTAAAATCACCGGGAAAGTTAAGAAGCCTAATAACATGGGGTTATAGAGACTTATCACCAGGGAACGAATTTTATGGAAATTGCCTTTTTTTCTGCTAAGGAGATAGAGTATATTCGATTAAGAATGTCCACAATTTAGCTTTCCCTGATTCCATATATACACATTTGATGTTGCCTTTTTTTGCTTTTTTTAAGATATTTGACTTTTTTTTGCCTTTTCTACCTTTAAAAAAGTGATTATAGCATTTACAATTTTTTTTTTAAGATTAAAAAATATGCAAATGCCCATGCAGCTTATAAAAGCGCAGATACCTCTTGCCAAATTGGTGTTGGAAACATTCAAAGCCGTTTTCTCAGCTAACATAGGCTTTGAGACAATAAGGGGTGTGGATAAAATTGTAAATGGCGAGGAAAACGCCCTTATTCTTGATAATATGAACGTTTCAAACGTTCCATATTTAAATTGGGCTCCACTTGTATCAACTTACGTCGAGCGCACATTTAGTACATTCAAGGCTTTTCTTCGCGAAAATCGAATGAAAATGCTGCAAGAAAACTTCAAAATGCATCTTGTGGTTTAATGTTACTAAAACTATACAGATTAAAGTTTTATGAGTTAGAAACTCGAATGGATAAAATAGTCAAAGATTCAAAGTACAAATTTTTCATATAATGAAACTAGTTCATAGTTTTTCTCTTTTTACTTATAATATAAACATTTCTAAATTAAATGTATTTTTTGATTGTTCTTCGTATTTTCTGTCTTTTTTAGTGCCTTATTTTGCCTTTTTTTTGCAATTTTGTTTTGCCTTTTTTTGCCTTTTTTGCAATGCCTAGTGCGTTTTCCTGCCTTTTTCGCTATTTTATTTGGCCTTTTTTTTATAGGTTTTTAGGTTCTAAAAATCCGTTCCCTGCTTATCACCATTAATCGGAATCCCTTATCATTAGGATACTTAACAGCGTGGAGGTTGGAATAATTTGGCAAATATTAAAAATAAAATTTTCTTCTGGTATAAGTTAAATATTTGGATACAAGAAATCTATCTGGTGCCGAAGAAATGGATGTTTGGCAATGCTCAATCGAAACTCATAGCATTATTAATCTCAACAGCTAACCATGAGGTGGAGTGTTATTTAGGAAGCGCACAGTATTTTCACAACGATTGATAGGGGTAAAATGAACACCCCTTCATGATACGAAAAACAGATGAATAGTCCTTGAGTCAATTTGGAGTAAAAATGAAAGCATTTTCCCACACACAGTGCCGCCTAAAAATACTTGTTCGTAAGATTTAAGCCTCGTGGCAGTGCCTTAGGTCTGGGCTCAGAAATAATATAAGTTTTTCGGTAAATACAATATTTTCCGAATAAAAGAAATAAGCATAGATCAGAACCTAATTAGCGGCTGAAGTGCAATTTTGATAAAATTTTCTCCAACAACCTTTAATGTTCTATCACACCTTTAGGCACAAGGTGTTTGATGAACTTATCGATATATTTAACGTCGGTAATGGAAGTCTATTTATAAACTTTGGATCTTCATACATCCAGGGCAGTATAACCATAACAATATCGAAACCAAAGGCGAAACATTTGAAACAAACTTTTATATACTATATACCTTTAGACCCCGTTCACATGAGGGCGCTTCCCACAGGACACCTTCAACAACTTGCAAGAAAATGCGTGCAGTTGCAAGCTCGCGTTATAAAAACACGCGGTGAATGCATGTCATGTGAACTGGGTCTTAGAAAAATATTAAACTTTGGGTGATATTTACTATGAAGCAGTTGTGAAGTTGTGGTCTCTGGAAAACCCAAGCTATTGAATATCAAAAATCTTTCAAAAATTTTCTCTTCCATGCTGATTTCTGACAAAGCTGATTCAAATAATCTTAAAATTAAAGTCAAGCGCAAGTGCGATGGATGTTTGTGTCTTTTGAGAAAATATTTGATAACATAATATATCTACGGTAATATAGCGTTCTACCATAGTCAGCATTCGAAGCTCAACCAATGCAAAGAAAATCCTCCTGCCATTCATTGAACAATATTTTCCAATGATTTTGCCCATCGGTTATGCGCACAATAAGTTTCCATATATTTATAGTTTATGCAGTTCAGCGCATTTTGAAGCGTATGTATGTAATGCATACACAAGCGAAAAACGCCAAACTATTTTGTCAAATGTCTTCAATGTTTTTGTGTAGACACAAAATAAATTGGAAAATGTCTTCGAAGCGAACATGTACACAAATCTTGTTTTTTTTCTCAGCCTTAAGTGCTCACGCTGCACATCGAAACTTGCACTGCACTTGTCTCACTAATGCTGATAACTTTTTTTCCATATGAACTATAATGTGCTGACATGCAATAGCTATGCTCGTAAATGCGCTTGTGAATTTTCTTATTTAATTTTATTTCATAAGATAAATATAATTGCATGTCGTTTGAAAGTGTGCCATTGCGGGATAGCTGTGTTAGTGTTTGATATTTTTGAATGACAGCAACTGCAGTGTATGAAAGGGGTGAGGGCAAGTAGTCGTTTATGGTATAAATATGAAATGTGAGAATTAAATATATGAAGTGCCTTCTTCAATTAAGTATTTGTGCTATTTGAAAATAAGTTGATTACGAATTTTATTTACGTCATTTAAATTAAATTATATTTTGTAGATTTTTGATACTAATCAAAGTTATTGTGCATCAAATATTTAATTTTAATAACAAATAGTAAAAAGTTTTAATAGCCGCCACCAGTACCGTACCCACGGCGTATACGTAACCCAGTTGTTGCTTGCTGTGATACTGCTATGAGTTGCCGCTATTATGCAAGCTTTTCCACAAGTGTCTTAAATTATAATAACCTCAATTACTCATAGGTCTCGCTGTCGTTAGCAACATATTTACATACACATTGGCAAGCTTTCTTTCGCTCATGTTCATTTGCAAATCTGCTGTTGTTCACATAAATCTCAAACCCTTCACTGCCATCAACTATGCCTTGGGGTGCCATTTTCTTCTTGCACTCTGCTAAAAAATTATATATATATGTATAAAAAAAAACAAATAACAATAAATGACAAAGGGAAGTATGTTGCTGTATGTATGTAATTTTATGTTGCTTATTTTTGTTATTTTCTTTTTAGTTGAATACTTTCCCTAAAAGCACGCCTGTGGGCTTGAGTTTTTATATACTTTTAAG
Organism: Rhagoletis zephyria; assembly: GCF_001687245.7. Lineage (NCBI taxonomy): Eukaryota > Metazoa > Arthropoda > Insecta > Diptera > Tephritidae > Rhagoletis > Rhagoletis zephyria. Next base: position 40,407 of record NW_016159015.1, read on the forward strand.
TTTGTTTTTGTATTTTAGAGTTTTACTTAACTTGTTTTTTATATTCATTAGAGATAAGTTGGTTTTGATGGCTGAGCTGAGAGAAACTACGTAACGAATTGGTGTACACTATAAAATTAAAATTTATTTGAGATTTTGATCAAGTTTTCTTACTAATTATGGAACAAGTATTTTCCTTCCTGACATTGTGGTTAGTTTCAAATATATATTTCTGTGGGATTTTACTGGAACCAATTTGTGACTTTAGGAACATTTTACTTTCAATTAAGAAATAATAAGTTTGTCTTGAAAACAAAATTTTATATTTTTCTCTCATTAATAATAATAAACTTTACATATCCATACTTAGATGTGTACATTGAAATAAGTGCGTGCTAAACTTTGGTATGAAAATGTTATTTTTAAACACGAACATTTTTAAACGATAACCAAATATAAAGTATTCATTTTTACTATGCATTATTTCCCTCAATGTATGTTTGCCGTGGCTCTAATGCCATTTCGGATTATTATGTGTGATTCGGATGGTCATTTGCAAAAGTCAATTTCTAAGAACAAAAAAAAAAACCTTAAAATTAGGTATTTCAACCAATAACCGGTTAAGGTTTCAGAATATACCCGCAGTTAGCCATTCTTGTCGTAGAATATGACTAAAATCCCCTAATGCGAGTGACCCGAATGGTGTTGACATGAACGAGCGCATCCCAGAGGATAGATAAGTGATTTTAGATCTTCACTCTTCTTCCAAGTCGGAACCGGGCATGTGTACGGAGGTTATTCCCATGGAAACTAGTGGTCCTCTACGGGTTGCAAGAATACGGAAATTCGCTGGGGGAGAGGCAACCTTCTGCTGCCTTTGCCCCATTCTACCTGCACCAATGTTCACTCGAAAGGTCACGATATCACTCAAAAGGGTGTTACTATGCTGTGGAGAGTGCGAGCGGAACTATATGGCACCTCCAAATCGGAGTTTCCAGCCAAGCGCCGGTTAGAAAAAGTAGAATCAGTGCGTGGGCTCCAACGTTCTTTGCAACTATGCTTGAAAAAACTTTCTTGCTATCTATGTGCATTTTCCATATGATTCTTTATCGGTGCCATGTCCACGGAATGCGGCCTTGTGAAATACTGGATAAACCAAAATGTCGATTTGATCTTGTTTTGCGACGCTAATGTCCAAAATAAAATTTGGGGCAGAAGCAATACAATGGCAGTGAAGATGCTGTATGAGTAGCTACTCTTAAGGAAGCTAGAATTCGTTACCAGCAGGAAATTACTGAGGCGCTGGCTAAGGTCCTAAGACTAACCTCCATAGCAGCGTAGATATGGCCTGCCATGCAACTGGCTCCTGGTGGCCTAGAATCTATTTTGAAGATATGTAATAAATAGGAATGAGTGGCATGGCACTGCATATTATACTAAATGATTCAGTGGTGCACATTTTACCGTATCAATTCTAGAAATTTTAGACACGACTTGCACCTGACGCGAAACTCTCAATGAGTGAAAATATTTTTAAAATGGTAAAAAACCGCACCAACTACCTTTTACCTCGCCTACGAGATTATATACGTGACCAAACCGTTTTGATTAAATTTTTAGCACTGAAAACATGCCAGTCACACACACACATACACATACATGCATATTTTTCACTGCATGACGATGGATGTTAGTACAGTTACGTGTTTCTCGGAAATTCATCATCCGTGTGTATATAAAAGTGTATACCAGTGTACCTCCCACTCGCTTAAAAAACCGGCACTTTCATTTACGACAGATTTATTTAATTACGTATTTTAAATGCGACTAAGCACTAATTACTTGTGACATTTCGGTTTATTACCATTGGACATGCATACTTAGAACAAGTGACATGAAAGAAAATAATAGTGAAATTAATTTGCAGCGAAGGCTAAAAGTTTAATACCAGAAATGCAAGTACATATCGTTGTTTAAAGTACAAAACCGCGTATCAACAAAATGCAAAACCGCGTATGTGAGGTTGTATAAATTATTTTCTAGAGATTAAAAACACTCATAATTCAAAATGGTTCCCTTTTGTATAAAGCAATCGACGATTGATTTGATAAGTACTGAGCCAAGAGCTTGTGTGAGCAAATCCAATTTTTGGCAGCAAATGTCAGTTAGGTGGTTTTGGAGAATGACGATACGCGGTTTTGTACTTTGAACGTTGATATTTGAACTGCTGTACATGACATTGGAAGTGAATGGTTTTTATTCAAGTGCCTTCAGGCATCAAGGAAGCGATGAAGAAAAAGGGTAAAAGTCCAAGTAGCTACTTAAGAAGTTGCTGGGTACTGAAGTGGTTTCAAATAGGTAAATTTAAGTTAATGTATGTTCATTAGAGTGGTCCAATTTTTTGTATGGGGAAAACATTTTCATCCTAGAAAACGGGGCACCTCCCTAGTTTTTTCCTTATGGCATTTGTAATATCTATAACACTTTTCAGTTTTCTACAGCTCAATGACCTTGAAATGCGCTACCGTATCACCTGTGAAACTGGCAGAAATATTGGTAATTTTTATAAAATACTACTGTTGCCATGACAACTGAAGCCTGTGATATTTTAATAGATAATTTAAATTTGAAATGGTCTTAGTTTACTTAACCAATTGTTTGATTAATGTATGTGCATCATGAGCATCCTCTAAATTTATAATTAGAAACTTAAGGTTTAGTAACAGCACCTCTATTTTTTTTGTTATATCCTTGGCATTTACAATCTCATCTTAAAGTAAATATGATATTGATCTTGTTGTTTTTTTGTGTTTCAAACTTCATTAACCTCAAAAACCCTCAACCACCCTAACGTAGTACCAATGTCAGTAAACTAAAGTTCAACAAAAATCGCAGAACTTGTGCTAGGCAAGTATTTAGGTTATTTCCGTAATGATTTTTTAAATAATGAATGTAGATGTAACTGAGAAATGTAAAAGGCGACCTCTAAATTCGACCAAAAAAATAATTTTTTTTTTCCAAATTGTAGTCTAAGGTATGTACACACACACGTTTATATTTGTATTTTATTAAGATTTTGTACCAGTCTTATTTTATAAGTTTAAATTTAATAGTCATTTTGCATATACTAAATGTATAAATGTTGCAGTGGTGTGCCCCTGCTTTCGGCAAACCCAATTAATATTTACAATTTTGGGCTACCTTCGCTAAAGCGTGCAAGTCACCTTCAACCCTTTATTTTGCTTTCAATCTCCTCTATTTAGTCTAAGCAATCAATTAGTCATGACAATCTCTTTTTTTTTGTCAGCATAAACGAAAATTCGAGTAATTACTAAGTGATGTTGTCGATTGCAGAGGCTGGAAAATTAAGGGTTAAATAATCTTCACGCATTGTTGGGCAGGATTGATGTGTGTGATTTTAGGGTGCTGATATGTATGGACAGCAGACACACCTGCAACTGAAATTAATTACAGGGATCAATGTTTGCTGAATCAAATTAAGAGTTTGCGTTATCAAATTAAGATTTATTGCTTGTTAAGGTAATATATGTATTTGAAGGTTGAGATACGGTTGCAAATGGGGTTGTCAATTTGAAGAGACCGACCGTATTTACTTAGCTTATTTATTGTATAGAAAAAAAGTAACTTGGATGTTCTTGTTTTTGATTCTGAAATAAATAAAGATTCTATCCCAATTTATAGCTATGGCTATGAATAATCAACTCAAACTATAGCACGAATGGCCCACGACAAATGTTGATAAATATTGACGAATTGCCCGTTCACGACTGTTACGATTCGAGCCCTGAGCTAAATCCCAGAAGATTCTGCAAAAGAATTGGAATTTTAAGCATACCATTTTGTACAAAAAAAGATGCACAATTTCCTTTCAACAGTGATATTTAGCTTTATACCGCTAAATAATTCGCCACATCAAAAAATTCATAAAAAAAAAAAAATGTTTGCGTTCATTTATCTATATGGAACGCAAAACGAAAATTTGAGACGAAATTTCGATAAACTCTGAAACTCTTGTTAAATAAAAACTGATTTGCCAAAGGAATTTATGAATGATCATTCAAGCATCAGAAATGTGATATCGCCGTTTCAGAAAGACTTGTAAAAAATTTTCATTCTTGCAAATGGAAAACCAAGAAGTCTAAAATACGATTACCGAATAAATAATAAATTTAAAGTCATGATTTCTTAACATAAATTGGAAGTGCACGAACAAAATTAAATTTTCTCAAAGTGGCATATTTAAATTGAAATTGATGGCGATTAAGTACACATTTGCAATTAAACACTTAACCTTCGCAAAGTAAGTAAGAAATTCCGAAAATCTTCCAGTCAGTGCTGATATATAATTGAATAATTTTGCATGAGAAACATCAAAGGTAAATCATATGGGGTGTTCCATACCAAAACGGACGGGTTATTTTTAGGGTTGATGCATAAACATAAATAACAAATAAATATGATGTTTGAGCACAAACACAAAAATAAATCGATTTTATAGTTTTCCAAATATCTCGAGAACGGGGCAAGGAAAAAATTATAAAAAAATCACACATGCACACATCAAAATTCTCTAATAAAATAAACAAGTTAGTTTTTGAAAATATGCCATCTCAAAAAAAAAAAAATAAAAAAATCGTCGGTTTTGCAATCGCTTAAAACTTGCATTTTATTATGCTATAATTTAATGGGCTACAAAACTGCATACTCAAAAATATTCTAAAAAAAATTTAAAAATTTTTAATTTATACTTAAATATTGTGCAATACTCAGAGCTACCATTGTGTTTTTTTTTTAATTTTTTTTTTGAGATGGCATATTTTCAAAAACTATTTTTTTTATCAAAAAATTTTTATGTGAATATTTTTTCAAGAAAAAAAATTAAAAATATTTATTTTTGAAAAACTATTAAATCGATTTATTTTTATTTTTGTGCAATAAAGTCTTTAAAAATGTATTAATCAACCCCAAATTATCATATTAATTTATTATTTATGTTTATAAAAATTTCAAACAAATCAAACACATGAAGTGTGAACCCAGTCCGTTTTGGTATGGAACACGCCATATATGTATATAGATATGAAGGTATACATATACCCACATAGACTTTGAGTGTGTGTGTGTGCATAGGTCAATTGTAATTGTTTTCTCTTCTACCACAGTAAGAGAATAGAGCTTACACATTAATTTCAGTTTGATGCCTAAAATCAACTTGACTTACTTGGATTTGAGCCAAAATTGAGATGCGTAAAACCACAAATGCGTAAGTAGGCAAATAAACTAAAGGAACAAAAAAAAGAATAGGTAGAATGAAATTTGAAAATAGAAATGGATTCTTGCCATGTCACTTCGGAGAAAAGAATTCCAAGTAGTAATGCTTGTTGAAACTAAAGGAGCATAAGCACCACAAAAGTGCGGAGGATATTAAATTTTATAGATATACTTTTATTCGAATGCATTAGGATAAGTATACTGCCAGCATATGCGTGTAAACTGCTTTGCATGTGTGCGCCAACTACAGCGTACAGCGCCTTGGTAGTATAAAAAGGTGTACGTGCATGTAAGCAGCATCTGTGTGTGCGTGAAACCTTGGCAGTGCCGAAAAAAGCGTTGGCACAAAAAAACAATTTGGAAAAACTATTAAGTGAAAACAGGCAGCAAATGTTAATGTGCAAGTGAGCTTCCATGCAGGATTGTATGTACGAATATACATTTATGTGCATGTGTGCGAGAACGCGCATTTCCAAGTGAAAACCAATGCTTTGCCACAATTTTGCGGTTTGTGTGCCCGCCATGATATCTGTCTATGTATATATATACTTTTGTTAGTATACAGAAACACACGAGTATATGTACATACATATCTACAAATAGCACATCGAAAACTACAAACACACGAAAAAGTTCGAGTGCAATAAAGTGAAAAGTTGAGAGAAAAAATCAGCAACGAAATATTTGTTAGTGTCTGAAGTTTCTTGCGCACTTTTGAATGCCAAATGAATTTATTGATTTGATTCACATACGCACAAAAAAAAGATAATTTATGTACCACTATATGTATATGTATATGTGAATGTACACACATTAAGGTGCATCACCAGAAAAAGTTGCGGTTTTTCCACCGGAGTTATAAAATTTATTATATTTTAAGACTGCCGCCATAATATTTCAGGAAAAATATTCAGATTAGATTTTTGAAGGTATTTTTAAGTGCGTCCAGCTCAAGTTAATATCAATTATTACGAAATATTTTGGCGGAAGTCTTGAAGTATAAAAAAATTTTATATTTCCGATGGTAAAAAAGTACCAGTCTTTTTGCAGTGGAAATTTTTTAGTATTCAGATAAAAAATTATAACAAATTCTCTAGTATCTGTATCTGTTATTAAATGAAAAGTGTGAAGCGATAAGAATTTTTGAAAAAAACATATATAATTTTTGTCTCATTGCCAGTAGAGTTTCGGAGATATTGCATTGAATGAAAAAATACGCCAGGTTTTAGGCTATATCACTTTCTTTTTTATTTATGCTTTCTTGCATTGGACTTTTATTATTTCATTGTTCCATTCTATATGCTCTTAGCTTAGTGAACTCAAAAAGGCTTCTCACTAAAACACAGTTGCTAACTTGGCAAGTTTGTATTATGTTTATTTATTTTTCATTTAAAAAGAATTTTCGTAGATTTCATGCTATTTGTTCTGCCTACTACCTGTTCTGTGGGTGGACATTAGACAGCGGATAAATGCTTTGAGAATGGGGGAATGATTAATTGTGTGGCTTCTCACTGATGATTTTGTGAGTTAATGCGAACCTTCATAGCATGTGCATGCGTATGTGTGCATTTGACATTTACGCTTGGAAGTCAAAATATGTACATATATACAACTTTCGTGCGTTTACATGTGTTGCTACAGGTGCTGCCATGCCACGGTAGGAAGGTTCCCTTTTACCGATTTCTTACACGAATCCCTACCTACCACGTTGTTTATGTAGAATTTGTATACCTTTCCCGGAATGCTTAATCACTTTTGGTTACTGGGTCATTAATTTCCATAATAACTGAAACAATTTGCTGAATAACTGCTTTTGAAAATTAGGTATCAGAAGCTCAAAGCCGCATTTTATGTATTTTAGAGTTTAAAGTTTTTGTAACCACAAATGATGTGGAAAGCATTTAAGTTAAACTTTCACATGATAAATTATAATTGTAGTCGCTGAATTGCTCGCGTATGCAAATGCCTATAAATGGTTCTTGGAAGAAAACGGCCCTACGTTTATTAGTCTAGAGTCTAGACTGGTTGTTGAATATATGAACATATGAGGGCTTTTTTGCTTGAGAGGTATAAGCTGATTTTCCATTTTTTCTACGTATTGAGAGCCCTTTAAATGTTTCGAATATTATGTACATATATACATATGTATGTCTGTATGTATATCCAAATATCCCAATTAATATTTTTTCACTCCTCTGACTGAAAATGCATTTGAAGATATTTTGCCAGATAGCAATACCAGGTGGCCGCTTCTCGGTTTAATTATGCACAGTCTTTCTCTCGGCCATTCTATCTTTTCGTTGTCGATGGCTCCTCCTACCAGAATATTATCGTTGCTGGTGCTGAGCCTAGTTCTGACAGGCTCCCACCTTATTGTGCGACGCTTCATATCATACCTCATCGTCTCGTCTTCTACTGTGCAGCTGTCGTCCCATGTGTCGAGGTGTTGAACCATTTGCGTTGTTGGGCTGCCTCTTGCGATGCCATATCAAGAGGAATTGTTTTTGTAGTGTAGGTTTGTACTTTTTTACCACCAACATCAGTCGCTGAGGATGAAAAACTTCACACAGGGGGCTATGGAATTGCACAAATTTTGAAAAAAAAGGTGGACAATGTTTTTTTCCGCAGAGGAGGAGTTATTTTAAGACATAAACGGCGATACAAACGTGGCCATGCGTGGTAGGAATTCGCATCTAATATTTAGCTCCTGTGTTTGCCCGAAGTTGGAGGTATACTCGCATCTTAGGTATAATTGACTTCGAATATTTCCGACACTCTTCTTGCAATCAAGAAGCATTCTAATGCCAGCAGATTGAAAATCCTTTAGCATTCTATGACCACCTGGCTATCAGAATGGAAACTCAGGTTTAGTGCCAGTTTACTCAACCTGGAACCATCGGTATATATTTCCGCCGACCCTGTATTTAAGTGTGTGGTACCTTATAATTTCGTCCTATCTGGGATTATTATAAATACATAGCAGATGATTAGTATAATCTAGTTGTCGTATTTTTTTCGGTGAAGCATCAAAGAATTTGGCGTCGACTGTAAGCTATCTGGATATTATTTCCTACAGGCGTTGTAGGTTTTAGTTTCCACAAAAAAAAATGTACTTCGGCGGCCAGTGACTAATAATAGTAATAATATTTTGGTGTTTACACTTTTGTCTCCAAATTGCAAACGGATTTTATGAGAAGCATTTTCGTGGCAAAAATACACTCCGGGGTTCGCCATAGCCTGCTGAGATCGAACCCACGTCTTACGGAGTGCTAGCACGCAACTTAACCACTCAGCCATTGCGCCCGCTTTTGCCTAATCCTTGCATAAACAAGTCTCTGATCCTTAATTTTGTTGCATTATTTACAGCATAATAATCACTTTAATCGGCTTTAAAGGCAAAAGCAAAACCAATAACAATCGCATTTGCATATTGTAACATTTGCACATAATTGCGCATAAAAGCATAATCATGTACAGACTGTATAATTTGTCTATTTCGCCAGAATAATCATCATTAGCGTAAAAACAATTGCGTAGTAAACGACAAAGTCGAAGAAAGGTAGGCGCAACGCTGGGAGCTGCTATATTGAATGCAGACGCTTTTGTGGTGCTATTATCCAGCGAATTATCCTGCAAGCAAATAAACGCAACGCTAACAGCCTTTCACGAATATAGAAGCTCATAATAAATACATACACATACCCATACATACATAAAACCATTAGCAAAGATCTTTACCAGCTTACCGGCGCTATTTGCGAGATTCCATTGCGGCAATAGCCGAACGTAATAAACGAAAGTGAATATGTAGAAGTGGAAATGTGATTGTAATTGTGAAATCCAAATTGAAAGAGCCAATGAAGGATGAAGCTAACCAAACGAGGGGAGTGGGGAAAGAAACAAAGAAAGCATCGTGCGTGGGCAGGCTTAAAGGATGTGTGAGTGTGATTCAGAGAATTTGCGAGTGGTAACAATGGCCAGCTGCTGAAGGCATTGTAATTGCACATTCATTGAAGCTGAGCTACTCAAGGGAAACCAACGAAATGGGCACAGCAGGATGTTCACACATTAAAGCAAGCAAACAGACACATACTAGTAGGTACTTGTGCTATGAATGCATGAAAATCTTGGAATTTCATTGTGGCAATTAAAGACGAAGTGCCAGTAGCATTTTGAATAGGCTGGTTGGTTGACTGCATTGCTGGGAAATCACGTTTAAGCTCCCAACAACGACAATAATAGCGACAGCCCAAGCAGCACTAACTATAAACGCCACTACAAGGACATCAGCTGCTGGCGCTGCTGCTTCTCCTCAAATTGTGGACACCGTGAAAAAGGAACGACGCTCGCCTGGTTGCTTGACAAGCTGTCGCACGTGCCACATGACCAATATTAAATAACTGCATACCTCAAGGCAGCACAGCTTAAGCAAGGGAATGCAATTTAGTTGCAGGATAATTGCGACCACAGTCAGAGGGGATTGCGCGATGAGAACGAATTAAAGCGATGTGAAGAGGATGGAGAAAGTTAAAAATGCAGGACCAAACGCAGAGTATAACAAGCAAAGGAAATATCGATTACGCGCAGAAAGCGAGCTGGTTGTAGGAAACAAGGCTGCACTTTCATAAAATACAGATATTAAGGTATAAAAAAAAAAATTTTTAAGCAGCACAGCAGTTGTTGCGGAATCACTTTGCTGCGTGCTGCCTGCTTCAGTGCTGCTACATACATATACACTGTTCTCTATCTCCGCCTTTACTCTTAATCGCTGTGCATATTTTGCGTTAAAAATGCAAAAGATATTTAAGTGGCTTTTCGCGTCATGCGCTGCATATTGCCCACGCGAATGGTGTACGAATGGGAAGTGATACAGGTATCAGCTGGCGATGGAAATGGCGAATTAATTTTTACTTAGCTTATCTTACTTTATTTGATTATTTGCTTTCCTTTTGATTTTTGTCTTCTCCCATCGCTTCTGCTTAAATAACCTATTTTGCTGAAAAATTCATATGAAAATGTGTAAATTTAATGTTATGGAAATAGCAAATGCCTTTCGGGATATAAGGGATTAAAGATTAAAATTGACCAGCACAGCGGAGCTGATGTGAAATTACTTTACACGCCATTGTGGCAATGAAGTGCAGAAAATGGAGCTTTTAAAATATACTTATATGACCACAAAGTGTAACATGAGTTAAGTGAATGTGGTGAAAATATTTTAATCAAGATATGCATATATAGATATACATAAATCAAATGATTCTAGATTTTCAATTATAATAAATAGGTGGCAACCCTCCAACATGCTGTTTGGAAATGAAGCCCTTTTCAAACCATTTAAATTGATACCCATGTTGCAAAAGTCCTTTTATTTTATTATATAATTGGAATTCGGTATTTAAAACAGATGGCAACCTTCTTCAAACGCCCAAAAATATATTCTCAACGTTCAAACTGAAGACTTCTTAATACTCTTTCGCTGGACAACCATATTTTATTATTTAATATAACTTGGTATAGTTTAATTAAGTTAGACTTCAAAAGCAGGTGGCAACCCTCTTCATAACTGAAAAACTTTTTTTTCGTCGATACGAACCCTTTAACACCCACATTTTAATATTTAAAATAACTTAAGTACTTAGAAAAAAACTAAATTCGACTTTTAAAACAGGTGGCAAGCCTATTATAATAGAGCTATATAAACCTTCTTAAATATCAGCGATACGAACTCTTTGAAATTCATTTCATACAACTTGTGCATGACTTAAAAACATTCGACTTTTAAAACAGGTGGCAACCCTCTTTAAACCATAGCTGTGAACCCTAGTCTTGTCGAGACGAACCGTCGGACACCCATATTTAAATATTTCATAGAACTTGTGTGTAATTTGATTAAATTCGACTTATCCAACATGTTGTCCTGTTAACAGGCGGCAGCCCTCTTCAAAATGCCTAGAAGTACCTTTTGACACCCATAATTTAGTCTTGTGTATAACTAATAAAATAAAATAGACTTTTCGAAAAGGCGGCAACCCACCTCAATCTATACCTCGCCGAGGTGAACACGTTGGCATGTGTGTTTGCACAATCGAATTTCCGGTCTCGACGTCTATGAGTTCAAACAAATCATAAGTTATTTCATGCCGTTTGATTTCAGTGATCATTTACCTATATCTGAACGCGTATTCTATTCGCTCAACTTCATCAGCCAAAGGTAAAGGCATTCTCATCACTTTATGGCGATAGAACGATTTACAGATGCATTCGGATAGAAATAACCAAGCATTTGAACATTGAGGTGGCAATGTCTTATCCCACTTTCAAAATAAACGGTACCAAATAAACACAATTTGACTTCCGAAACAAAAAATGTTGATTTATATTATTGAGAGTGCATTTACTAAACATAATTCCTCACTGGCTTCGTAAAAACAAAAGAAATGAAGCTTCCTTTTATATATTTGTGCTGTCGTTTTCATATGGCTGTACCATGCATTTATGTAGGCACGTAGCATTAGAAATCGTTGAGTTTTTCTTTGCATTGGAGATTCAAATACCCTTTAGAAATTGGCACCAAAACCCAATAAATTTATTTCTAATTTAACTTGTTTTCGCGACCCTGTCCAATGCAGGTATGATAGGTACTTTTGTGTTTAAACGTACTATTGTGTGTGTCCATGCGCTAACATGTTAATTCAATATCCTTCCATATCGCAAAATGACATGCAACATGCCATGACATTGTTTGCTCCATACACTTGACGTGTTGTGTAATGGTGTATACTCGATTGACATGATTGGCTTTTGCTCACTTGGCAGTTATAATGCTCAAATGTCTATGGATCACAGAAGCGTGCTGCTTATAGGCGTAACTGTTGACCATTAATAGAGCATGCATGTAGTATATTAGGGTGGTCCCTATGCCGATGCTACTAAATATAGTCGAAGATATCACATGCAAATTTTGGCCCTGATTGGAGTCGGTTAAGGCATGTCGCACAGAAGTCAAACTTCAGATTACCCTAAGAAAACTATGAAAACGTCTTAACCGAATCCAATCGGGATCGAAATTTATATGTGATATCTTCGACTATGGTAGTATCGATTGAGGGTGTGAGACTGGTAAAAATTGCTAATTTGATTTTTATAGACCACCCTAATGTGTATGTGTACAATATAAATATATACAGAGTTGTACATATGTACTACGGATGCCAATCCCGGGATTCCGGTGTTTTTGAGGTCCTGAAAATTGCGGGATTTGCTTGCCTTAATCCCGGGATCCCGAAAAATTTGTAATATCGAATTGACAGTAAAAACTTGAGTTTGAATTCGAAGTATGATTTTTTTTTTTTGCCGTTTTGATTTTTTTGTTAATGCCTGAAACTGTACTTTTAAATTTGCGGCCTGAGTATTTTTTATAGAATATTTTAATGAATAAATGAAACGGAAAGTTTTCAGGAAAGGTTGAATAATTTTTTAAATAAATTTATACTTCCTTAAATCGAAAAAATTTACTTTCAAATATTCTGTAGTAGAGGAGATAGTGGTCATTATCTTCAAATCGCTTATGACTGACTACTTTCTGACAGTTCAGCCGAAATGTGTTGAAGCCGCAATATGTTTTTCATCAGCAGGTTTTCTATGTAAGAACTTCAGGTCAAGGCTAGAAGATTCCGCTTTGAATGCTTTGCTGCTCTTACGAAAAAATTTTACGTGCAATAATAACAAACACCGGCACAAAAAAAATTGGAGTGAGCTTTTATTCAGACCCACCTAGTAACACGTATTTCGACCAGCTAAGTCCAATTTTGTGGTCCGTTTAACTCGTACACCCCCGAAATTTCGAATAATTGGCAAACAAAATGGCAAATAATTCGCCATTCGCAATTTCTTTGTGGAGTAGAATAAACATGTTTAGAGATTTTTTTTTTGTACATTTTTTAATGTTTTTTCTTTTATTAATCATTACTTTCAAAAGTACCTGGTATTTATATTGTTATTTGTGGTGCATGCGTTCCTCAATCACTAGGTTTTTTAAATACAATTAAAAAAATGTGTTACTTCAAGATTTGTCGGGATTTATAAATATTTGAGTTTTACAATCAGTTAATAGTAAGTTTTAAGAAGTTCTATTTCATGGCATGTTTAAATGTTTTCGGTTATTGAATTTTTACTCATATTCGTAAAAGTTATGTCTCGATGTGAAACCCGGAATAAATCTCGGGATTACTTAAAAATATCCCGAAATCCCGCGGTCTCCATTTTTTCGATTTTTTTGGCATCCTTAATATCTACATATGATATATATAAATGTACATTTATCATTTATCAAGACCTCCGGTGGGCAAATTTATAAAACTACAATTTTCTGAGCACTTGATTCTTCAGAACAGGTTAGGGGAAATCTGGTTATACATAGGTATTTTGTATGAATTATAACTGTGTATATTATTGTAAACTCCAAGTAAATTAATTGATTACCAAACCATTTCTCCAATAATCATCAAATTTTGACAATATAAAACTAATTCTATGTACCTGCATACATATACTATGTACATATTTAAAATCACAAGGGCTCGAAGAATATACGAGTAGAGAATTACATAAAACATTATTTAAAGAAATCGAAATTCTCTCTTTTAGTCGGACCTTTTTTTCTTAAGGGTTAGCGAGTAGCTCTTACCACCACCAAGCAACAACCCTAATGAGTAAGTATGCATGCAAATGTACCGAACCTCGCTTAATCGCGAAATTGAAAATATTATGAGTCGTCTGAACACACATGTGGCTTGGCGTTAGTTCGCATCAATGCGTGCATTACTGTATTCGCGTATATGTAAATATTTCCATTGAGAAATTATTTTACATAATCGTACATATGAAAGTAATCATCCAATGTTTATATTATGTAACTATACTCGCGCATACATACTATTATGTACATGGTACCGGATATGCACACCACAGAGCCATCAATCGCCATCAACTCATCGTAACATTGCGGCTTTGCGCAAAATATCCCTGCACGCACACCACTACAGCCGGCCAGTAATTAATGAAATCAATTATGAAGCTACATTGCACATGCAAATATTTGTTGTCCTACAAGCGCTTGTTAACGCGAATGTACTTATTAACACACAAGCAAGCAAGTGTGCTAGTAACCAGCATACATATCCATACATACATACGTACATACCCAGTACGGAAAGAAACTTTAAATATTGATGTTCAACAAGTTTTTTACCCATCACAACTAATTGACGATCTGTCTTTCTTCCTTGGAACGAACTGTTTACTTTAACATGGCGATGTCCTATTGTAAAATGCATTTAGCTTAAAGCCAGTATATTTCGTTTGAATACGCTTTCGTTATGCACTTCACAGGTGCTTTTTCATATATTCAAGACACAAAAAAAATTATTATCATTTTCACATGTTGTGTCTGTTGGGATTCGACCTCGGAGCTTCTGGAAGCTAACAAGTAACAGCAGGCATCTCTGCACGCTCAGCTACTGCCAGACATGTAAATGTACTTTCAAATGTTCAGTTGGAATTGTGTGCAAGCAGCAAGTCGACTGTCAGACTCTGCATTTAATTTAAACTACTTTAAAATGCGTTTGGCTTAAAGCACTTCAAAGTCGGTATATCTCTTTTGCAGATGTCTTTTCATGCTGGAATAGTTCATTGCCCAGAGTGGAATGATTTTTCAACTAATATTGAATTATGTTTTTGCAAAGGTATCAAAAGTGTAAACATTTGGTTAATTCTCAGTGAGACTGCTGGCTGATTACATATCAGTTTGATGTTAAGTTTGGTTTTTATCGAATTACAAATCGACTGCTGAGTGGAAGATCCACCTATCCCGGCAGCCAGTTCGAAAACGCCCTATCCCAATAAAACTTTTCAAAAACGTCCTATTTCAGAATACGATTCAAAAATGCCAAATTATGAGATGGAGTGTTTTTCAATAAAGTTCTAAAATAAGGCGTTCTTGAAAAAGTTTTTGAGATAGAGCGTTTTCGAACTGGCTGCCGAGATAGGTCGATCTTCCACTCAGCAGTCGAAATACTCTTTACAAAGCCCAAGTCCATATTCGATTATTTATATTATTTAAATTATTATAAATTGCTACTCACTGCTGGGTAAAAATTTGTGAAGTGGGCCACCATTTTTCGAAGGTCCAGTTTTTTTCTGCAATTATCTGTTTATGCTTCACAACGATAAAAGAAAAATACAAGTTTCACAATTTTTCGAAATTGTTTAGATTTTAATTGTTTTCTCGCGATGGTAATACCGATTCTGCTCATATTTTAAATAGCTGAGAATGATGGTGTTTTCTTCCCATTTTTATTTTTTATTTGGCCATACTTTTTTATATACGTTATTAAATTTTTCTTAAATATCACTGACATCTCAATGGCTTTAAAATCGAACTTTGAGCTTATATTATTGTACGTTCTATTAGCAATTATTTGCAGAAAAAAAAATTTGCTGCAATGCATCGAGACGAAAGTTATTCGCGTTTTTCTTTTGTCGCCCAATGTATTACAATGTATACAGCTCTGCTGGTAGGCCATCCGCTCCAGCAACCGTTTCGTATTTCAGTCGCGAAATAATCCCACTTCGCCTTTTTTGGCGGTGGAACCTCGTCCCCGTCGTCATCGATCATAGGCTTATGTTTATCGTTCTCACTGCTGCTGTTATAATCCCTCAGAGAAGAAAAGATCTCCTACAGTGTTTCTTTCAAAATTTTTCCGAAATTTATCTTTTTATTATTTTGCTCGAACTTTTTTGAAAGAAATGCACATAACATTTGCGTAAACATAGCAAACTGCTAAATGCCATTTAGGAGCTTAACAATTGCTAATCAAATATTCACACAAAAATCTGAAATGTATGTATATTCGAAAAAAAAACAAAATTCAAAAAGTCCTTCTGTGCAAACAATACAAATTTAGCCTTTTCGACTTTCATTTTAACTGCGCCAGCGCCACTGTGTATGAGCAACTGTTAATCAAACAAATGCAGGTGATTTACATATATGTACATACATACATGTATGCATAAATATATGTATTCAACAAGCTTTTAAAACTCCTGAATATTTATTTTCATTTAAAATGCAATCACAATAAATTTTGATGAAAATTGAATAGAAAGAAAGAAACAAACAAACAACCAAACTAAACAATGAGACGACAAACTACAAGCACATGCAATTGTGTGAGTGAGCAAAATGTAAAATTCACTTGTGTTGTTTCCACAAATTTCTATCTTTAATAGATTCCATGCATTTTACATGACAATGCAACAAGCTGAGCTGAAGCTGCAACAGCCGCATGCAAATAAATAAGTACACTTGCACAAATTTATTATTCAATATTGAATACAATCTACGTTGTTGTTGTAGTTGTTTTTCATATTTTTCAAATAAGTGATATTGACTGAAAATCAGCTTTCGACACGACAGTGCAGCAGCAAGACAAACAGCAGAACAGCAGCCGTGCAGGTGCATAGAATGGCCATCGTTGCACTCGCTTTTGCTGCGGCAGCCAGCTTGTGTTTGATGCATGCTTGAGCTTAGAAGTGTGTGGCGCACAAGCAAATGCCATAGGTATGTCCACACATAAGTGTATGAATGCCATACCATGGCGGTCGAGGGAATTATAAGGTTTTACCTACAAGAAGGAAAGCCGAAAAAATTTGAGTAAATTCTAAATCAAAATTTACGTATACCAACTTGCCTTGACTATGCACCTGTGAATGCATACCTGCGGCTGGACTTGATTTTTGTACTTCTACTTATTTATTTACTCCTACACCACGATACATTTACTACTTTACATAGCTGTGGCATGCCTAAGTATTAGTGTACATGATGCGGCGCTCTGGCTGTGGCGCAATCAAAACCCCTTTGTTAGCCAACCTAGTCAACAGCGTGCTCATGGCGTTGTCTTGTGCAGTACATGCTGGGACATGTTGCATCCTTGCAATGTACAGCCAAAAAATAAACAAACAAAACAAAAGCAAATAGTTGCAGAGGTTGAATGCAGCTGGTTTTTCTTATTCTCGGCACAATTGTTATAATGTTTACAATGAATAAATAAAAAAAAGGAGAAAAGAAGGAAAAGATGTACATGGTTGTGTGAAAAATACGAGGGGTGGCGTTTAAATCCAAGAAAAAAAGGAAAGGAAAATGAAACGAGTGCTGAATGCAAAAATGACGTAAACTAAATGCAAGATTAGGGTAAATTTGCTTTCAGTTCATTTGACGAAGAGTGTACATATGCACATACATATATAGTAGGGATTTAGTAAGACCACTGGTGCGGCGAATTCAAAGTTTTGTAATATATTTTTATTTAAGGACATATGCAAAGCTTGGTTACAAATTCATTTTAAGGTATATTCAATTTTGAGAAAAAGCGGTGAAATTGGAGAAAGTAAAATTGAGGTGAATAATACAATTTTGTTGATTGAAAATAATTCTTTCCTTTTACTTAAGCCACTACGCTTATATGAGCAAATAACTTGGCTTTCTTAGCTTTTATCAGTGTTTATCGCACAATATGAAAAATCATCTTTAACACAAGGAAAGGATCATTCTCAATCAACGAAAGTGTATTACACCAGTCAACACGGTTTTTGTGGGTCTGACGTCTACATGTTAAATTTTAGTTTCTCCTACGCTAAAAATAAAGGAAAAAAATAATTTTTTTGATCAAAGTTTGCTTTTGTAAAAACTATAGCAATTTTTAAATTTTTCTGCAAAAATCACTAGCTTTTATATATTTTTTTTATAACTTCACTTTAAACTACGATTAGAAAAGCTTTTGCTGGATATCAGAGTTTTTTATTTAAGATTTGAGATTAACAATAACATATAAATGTAAAATAACAAGAAATTAATGTCTAAAAGTGAATATTTTCGAAAAGTGAATACTTATCGACGTAAATCAGACGAAAGCAAACTTTAAGAACTAATAATGAAAATTCAAGTGTTTTTTAACGTTTGGAATGAGAGTCTAAGCATGAGAATAGAAACCCAAAGAAAAGCAATTTTTTTGTTGACCGGTGTTATACATAACTCAAGGACATCTCGCAACTAGCCACTGTTTTTTCCGGTGATAAAGATTGTTAGTCATCAATGGCTTGTCTTACTGGAAAGATTTGCAAAGCAGCCAATTTCAAACATTATCCAAAATATGAAGACTTTGCCTGGTTCTTTTAAAGAAAATAGTGCGAGAATATGCGACAAATGTAGAAAAGCTGAACTTTACACTTATTTTGAATGAATTTTCGTTACGTAATAAAACCGAGTTGAAAACAATTGTAGAGTGCCCACGAAATGAAAAAAAAATCACAAAAAAAATTTGAAATGTTTTATAAAAAATGTTTACGAATATTAAAAAAAAAATATGAATTTCTACAAAATGTTGTTTAGTAAAGTGCAATTTGCAAGTAGCTAAGATGTCGCGTTGATTTTTAATAAGTTTTTCGCTTAAATTTCGAGCATGCTAAACATTTATCGCTACCTAAAGGAAAGGAAAGAAAAAGGAGGCAAGTGCATCAAAATTCTGCATTAAAATCTAAATTTTGAAATAAGTGGACTTGGCACCTTTTCACCTTTAGATAGCGATATGTATGTATTTATATTTTTTATATTTACTTCTCACCATCACATCAGAATTTTCAAGCATTGTTGCTGACAACAGAATTTCATCCACAGCTCTGTCATCTACATGGTATTTATAATGCCGGTATAACATCAAGAAAACAAGCAATTTCGAAGGCAGAGAATATCAGTAACATCAGTTTCAGAGTACGCACACACATACATTTATAAGTCGTGAATGAAAAATTTATTAAAAAATATTTCTATTGTATTTTATGCGCTGCCAGACAAGAGCCGCATGCAAAAGTCATTCTGGCAAGGACATACCTACATATATATGTTCGCGGTGCAGGCATAGAAAAATATATAATCAAAAATGTATTTAGGAAAATCTGAACTTAAAAAAGTAGTGAGGCAAAATTTTTTTTAAAATTATAAGTTTAAGCTTAAAACACGGTCGTTGAGTTAACTACGAATTCAAAAATAAATTATCGAATCGATTAAATATGATAAAAAAAATACAAAAAAAAATTCATACTGAAAAATGAGCACAACTTCAAAATTCAGTTTTCCGATAGAAGCGATTGAAAACTTAATACAAATACTCAAATAATTTGGGTATCTGACGACTAACTCGATATTTCTTAAAAGATTACGGTGACTCCTATAACCTCTTAAACAGCTTATATTCAGTCTCTGCTGGACTTCGGGAAACAGTCATATGACAGGAAATAATGGAACAGACGATTGCACTAAAAAGGTACATATCTGCGGTAGGGTTACTTTTTTATGTTGTATACTTTCAGGCCCTACTGCTTTTTATGTAGTGAATTTTGGCGAACACAACTTTGCGTAAAGATTGTCAGAATTACATTGCTATTTTAGAGAGTTGTGGAGAGCAGCTACCAACATATATCTATGAATGAAGAATCTGTACACCTCTTGTCATAGTTATAAATGCACCACGTATTGGCAAGTTTTAACAACCTACCAATTTGTTATTTAATTTTAGTTATTTAAAAACAAAATCAAAAACTTGCGTTCAAATTTCGAGCCTTTTAACTAGATTTCTTAGAAACATTTTGAGAAAATAAAGTGCAAGTTTGAAGTAGCAAGGACTGTGCCCGTCATTTTCTTCCATGTGAAGTGTGTTCTGTGATTTTTTTATAAGGAGAAAATCAGCAGCATCTTCAACCAAAAAAATTGCCAAAAATCAACGGTGATTTTTAGCCATTTCAAACTTGTATTTTATTACTAAAATTAAATGGGCTACAAAACGGCATACCCAAAGTCTTTCTTAGGAACCTAATTACAAAGTTCGACATTTTTTGAAAGGTAGTTGAATTTTTTTTAAATATTGCACATAGTTTGAAACGTACTCAGTTTGAAAAGTACTCAGTACTCAGAAAAGATCCCGAAAGTACTCAGAACTGAAATGAACTCGAAAGCACTCAGTACTCAAAAAAACTCTCTGAAGTAGCACACTGGTGTTTAACTTGGTGTAAATCTATGAATTTTGGTACAATCTAATCAGATTTGTACCAACCCATCGATTAAGTCTCGAGCTTTGTTTACATTTACCGGTATTCGTACATGATTGTACTTAATTTTTATTTTCAATAGTTTTCAATTACAATACCCAGTAAATTTAGCCATTCATTTTAAATTATTTGGGATTAATATAACAATTTCAATAAAGTGTTGCCAGTACAGTGAGAAAGTACTGAGTACTCTGAAAAATACCCGGCCCCTAAAAGTATTGATACTAAAGGTTCTCGATACTTCCCAACACTAGTACTTACATAGCTAGAAAATTTAGAAGGCTTAAAGCCATACATATAAGAGAAGGGCATCGCATTGGGCCTGAGTTGCCTACGTGCGAACTATTTGGCTTGAACTGAGCGCCTTACTAATCTAACCATTCCTAACTGTTTTACACAGGCCAACAAAAATGGGAAATTAATTTTGTTTCCTAAAATCTTAGAGCGATTTTTTGATACTTTGACCGCGTGTTTCTCAAAATCTAAAGCTGATGGAAACTTTATATTTACAGATTCGTAATCAGCACGCAAAAGTCTATCAAAAACAGGTTTTACATTATACATATGTATGTATACATGTATGTAAACCTCCAACAAAACCTCTATGTCAAAGTTTTTCCAACTCTATTTGCTTTCTACCCACAATGCTTGGAAGAAAAATTGCTAGCAATAGCTCTTTAAGATTTTGATGGTGACAACAATGATTGTTATACTTGCTGGCTTGACTGATTTTCTGGCGCTGTTGGTGGTCCATAACAAATTGTTCTCAATAGATGTCGCTTGCCGCCTCACTAGCTCATAGGCTAACTTACGAGCCAGTTGACTAACCGACCGACAGCCTGGCTTGACGAGTTGGTTATTTAGTTGATTGGTTCAACCGGACTTTGTCGCATTCGTCATTGATGGCGTTGATGTTGATGCTGATGCATTTCGGTTTTTGTTATTGCTATTGTCACAGTCACACTCCACTTGCTGTGCACAAAACCTGCCAGCAATTTCTTAACTTCTGCAGTCAATGTCATTGCAGCTGCCATTGTTACAGTGCTGTGGCTATTTGGTATGCTGGCGTTTGTTGATTGTGCGCTGCGTTGACTGCCATTGGCATTTTGCGCTTAGCGAATTGGTTTGACCATTTCTACTGGCCTTCATAGCTTGCCTGCTTTAAATATTTGTTATTGTTGCTTGCAATTATTGTCGGCCGGGGTTAGTAGAATCACTTTGCGCACTTTTCTTACTTCCCTTCACTTGCAATTTGTTCTTCATTCGCTGCGGTTTAAACTAATATTTGTTTGTAGTAGCATAGCCCAATAGCTTACAAACGCATGCATGCCCGAATGTCCTTATCAACGTTAATGGAGTGCAATCAGGGCAAAGTCAATATTTTTCTGTCCAGTCCATAATAAATAAATGTTTATTCAGTATAATCGTAAATTGTGTTTGTTATTGTTATTATTACCAATGTTCATTGAGCAATGACTATGTAGTTAACGAAGAAATGAACTGGGAATATTGGTGTGGAAATAATTTCGATAAATTTGAAAATACGTTAGAGGTTGGTTGTAGTTTTGCAATTGGGTGTTTGTGAAGAAGGAAAAAGTACACGCTTTCTGTTAAGAGTAAACTCTTATTTTTAGTCAAAGTAAACTAAAATTTTCCCCACCGATTGCATATAGGTATATATCAAATCAACCAATGGTTAGCATCGCCACCTTTTTTTTTGATGAATTTGAGTCCTTTTAGTGTTGCCAAAGGATAATTTAAAAAATGTTTTTGAAAATTTCACAATTGCTCGGATGTTGAGAGTTTATTTTTGAATATCTAAAGAACTATTATAGTTTTAATGGTGATACAAACAAAGTAAATAAAAAATAAAAAAATCAACCATTTTTGATTTGGATGAATTTAGGTCTGAACTTTTCTTTAATCATATAACAAAGTTTTGCCAAAGGAAAACTAAATTAAATTAAATTTTGTTTTTCCTAAGTTATGAAAAATTTTAAGTTTCACAATTTCCGTACTTTGGAAAGAGTATATTTTTATTAAGTTTATGAAAAACTGTTATTGTTACAAAGAACTTTTTTTTCTCGTTTTGAAGGTGATATTTGAGGCCATTAGGAAAAAATATATAAGAAATTCGAAAACTAAAGAAAATTACAGAATTTAAAAATCGTAAAATCAAAAAGTTTTAATTATTATGACTAAGTTCTAACAGTTAGAAAAGATCCTGAAATTTGTAACGTATTTTTTTAACTCGTCTATGTATTTTCGAAAAAATTTATTGCAAACCAAAAATTAAAAATGAATTTTCATTATGTACAATTTGTTAAACATAACTTTATTTAAAATTTGCAAAAAAAAATTTATAGTTAAAAATTTAATATCCTTAAAAAAACAAGTTCTTGAAAATTTCATTGAGCCAAAATATTTTGCACGTGTTTGCTTTTACGATCAAATTTCAAAATTCTGCAAATTTTTAAAATTTTTATATTTTTTATGTATTCTTCTTTTTCAAATATTAAAAAATGAATTTGCAGCACGCTGGCAATTGTGAAATTTAGAATTTTTCATGACTTCCTTAGTGAACTTATGGTAATGTACAAGACGAATTCATACAAGGTGATGTAAACGGAGCAGCTGAGTTTAACGCGAATTGCGCTGATTGTCGAAATGATGCGTTTTTTCTAAATTTTTTGCCTTATGATTTTCCTGCATATAGGTTGATGGTGTAGTTTCTTGTTGTTGTGCTGCCGCTATCACTTTGTATGAATTCGTCTTGGAAACACATACATGAAAAATCTATGAAATTATTAGCTAATCTATATCTGCGATATTTTTTTGGAAAGTTTGCAGAATTCGCTTCTGCAATTAAGCTTTAGGCGGAAGGGGACCATAATTTTAATTTAATCTTTAAAGTAAAGATAATAAAAAAATTTAAGGAAATTTTCTACACATTGGCACTCAATATAAATAACTTATACTACTATTTTTTTTCTCATTTACTTTCAGTCACAGAAAAAGAAATTCGACAATGGTAAGTGCACTATTTTCTATGCTTGAGAGATTTAAGAAAACATATACATTTCCATTTAATCTCCATGCTAACTAGGCACAAAGGATTCCTGAAAGACTGTCCAAATGGTTTACTCACAGAGCAAGTAAGTCATATGTTGAAACAAATGTATATCTACCATATCTAAGAGAAAAATATCGAATATACGAAGAAAAGTTCATTTTGTATTTCATTCTGATTGTGATTGTGAAAAATATTAGCAATTTAAAGGGATTTTCAATCTGATTGTCTGCAAAATTAGATCTAGTCTATGGGGTAATTTGCGGACCCGGTCGCTGATGACTTGGATACCCGCGCCAGAATCACAGCACTCTATAAAATTCAGATTGTCATGCTATTCGCTTATTATGCTCATTTCTCTCCAAATATTCCTTACTAAATGATTTTTACTTTCACTTTTTACAAATCCTTTTAACGATGTCCATAGGTTCAACACCTCTCTAATGAGCGCCGTAATTTCAAAATTAAATTTCGAATTGGTTAATCACGGATCCTGGGCCCTGATCTTATAACGTTTTGTGTATGTGCTTTGTAATATGACTTTAAATTGTAAACAGCAAGCCAAAATAATTCGAAAAGAGGAACGGAAAAATACATTTTAAACTCGCGTAAACGCGTAAGAAGCAATTGTCAAAATGAGGCCAACCCTGCTGCCGTGGATAATTTTTGCTCGTAAGAGCGCGTCAAAGTAGAAATTTTTGATTACATTTTTCAATAGAGCCACCATGACCTAAAACATGTATGGGCATTTATCTTTGAGCACAAGAGGCGGAATTCCAACCAAAATTCAATAGCGTATCCATTTTCATTTCGGAATTAAATAGTTCTCACACTTTCTTTCTATCTAAAAGAACTAAGAGAGTTTTACTACTTTTCTGCTTGACGGACCCTGATCAAACGTTTTATCCTCTCGAAGTTCCTAAGTAAAATTTTTGTAAATCAACTACCAGGCGTTTTAAGGTCTTAATGCGCGGTATAGTCGCTAATGACCTAAAATATTAATAAAATTATGAATAATTATAATTAAGTATTTCTTAATGAAAATGTTCCTAACTTCAATTTAAGTTTTTTGTAATACACATTCTAAATATATATTTTTTCTCTTTTATTTTTCCCAAAAAAATTTAATTTAATCGACATCAACCAACACATCAAAAACTTGGATAAAATATATAAACAACTTAAATGTGCCCACAAAACGTGCTAATTATCCACGCCGCACGCATCTTTAACACTGCCACAAAACTTGCAATAATGCGATGCCAACTTTGTGGGAATAATCAACTGCGATGAACGCTTAATGAAACGATTGACACACACACACACACACACGTGGCTGACTAAAACAAAAACAACAACACTTAAACACAATTAAAATTATATAACTGCGCATGTGTACCACGACGCTCTCTGTGCTTGGAACTGGCTGATTCAATTCTTTATTGCAACATAAATGCAACAATTGAAAAAAAAAATCGTTTGACATTTACACGCAATTTACGCGCTTGACTGACTACTGACAATGCCCGGCTGGCTGGCTGGTTTGGCGTGCTATCTTAACCTCAACAATCTGCCGCAATCTGCCGCCGTCACCCCAACCACTGCTGTTACTGTTACTGTTGCATGGTTTTTGTCTGCGATTGTAACCGACGACGATGCGGACGCCGCACGAATGCAACAAATGATAACTTTTTCACTCGCACGCGACACACATAAAAACGCTTGTGAAATTACACGCATCGTCCATTCTAACGCGCTTCAATTTAACAACAACAACTACTGCCTGGTTGTTGCTGTTTTTGTGTATGCAACTTTGACACTATCACTAAAAACAATATGAACACGATGCAAATGGATTACGCAAACAATAAAAAAAAAAACAACGTTGCTACTCGCTGGAAAATTAAATGTTTGCCATTCATTTCGAAATGAATTGCTGGCGCGTTACCCCTTTGATGTTGTTGCCATCGCTGCTTTCGTTTCTAAATTTCTGCCTTTATGGACACAATCATCGTCACTGTCACTTCGCCAACTTGCTTGTCACGCTGCGTTTCCTTCCGTTGGGTGTTGGATTCTTCGTTGCCTTTGGCGTTATCGCGCGCGTCGCTGGCAAAAACACTTTACCAAAACTGATGTACTTCAAAATGGAAACCCACTTACACACGCATGTACTTGCATATATGAAATCACAACAACCATCGTAACACTACTTGCTTGCATGCGTGTCATATCTTATTTGGTTGTGGTTTTGTGTGCTATACGCGTGTATCACTCACTCTGGCGGCGGCTCATGGCACCGTGGCGTATACGCAACATTTAATATTTTCGCTTAACTCACTCACTCACTCCGTTCATGGCAAAACCGGTGACAAATATAAATGCGTTAACGTACAAAAAAAAAAAAACAACTATGATTACCACAAAAACCACCAACATTTGTAATGCTCGCACATACACACACACACACACTTGCACGCACGCATATTTGATCTAAAGGGTTTTATTAAAATCTACAAACAATTCTTCCCGCAAGGAGATCCCAGTAAATTTGCTTCGCTGGTGTTTCGAGTTTTCGACGAGAATAATGTAAGTATCTAAATAAATTTCTTTTTATAAACTCTTACCACTACTATCTACGTATGTATGTATGTATGTGTGTTGGTGTTACAAAATAATCTTGTGTGTTTTCGTGCGTGCATTTGCTGGTGTAAAACAGCTGCCTGTTGTGTGATGAATGATGTTGATAAATGAATTAAGTTGATGCAATGAATTTGTGCTGCGTCCTGCATTGTATATCCGGTATTACCGCATAGCATTCCGTCAGCGGTGAGTTTTTAGGGTTGCTGGGTACATGCAATCACGGAAATGGGTAGAGAACGGCAGCAGAAGAAACAAAGTTAAATAAATGTTTTAAGCAAAATAAACGCCAAAAGCTTAACTTCGCGCCCCGGATATGATTTGAGTGGATTTATTACTCAAGTTGTACAAGTGTACGTAGCTTATTTTGATAAAAGACTAAAGTTTGACGTGAAGCGTTGTTGAGCTCCTTCTTGCGGCGCATGAGTTAGTGTAGATAGTTGCTTTAACTTCAGTTGCATTTTATTGTGTGGGGATTTAGACAAGATTGCAAAAGAATTTGTACTGTCATGTATTGTTTTCTGTTTTGTGTGCTGTAATGCGGTTGCTACTGAAAATAAGTACAGAAAAAGTGCACATCGTCCTTTGTGATTAATTATCACAAGGTGAGGTAAAATTTTTTCTAAATGAAACCAAGTAATTCAAGCTACAGGTTTTTTGAGGCAACAAGTAGTTTAATACAGATACCGTAAATTATCATAAGGTTAAGGGTTTTTAACCAGATAATAAGTAAGGAGCCCAAATTGAAGACACTTTTTTTAAAATACAAATCTGCCACTTTTTCAATAGGGTGAGAAAAGTATAATAGAAAATTGGTACCTAAACCTGTAGAATTTTTGCATAATAATATTAACTAGTGAACCGAAATGGCGTTAAAACGCACTAAAGTTTAATTAAAACCCTTAGAAACTATTCCAAGCAGGGACC
The DNA here is from genome assembly GCF_001687245.7 of Rhagoletis zephyria. Taxonomy (NCBI): domain Eukaryota; kingdom Metazoa; phylum Arthropoda; class Insecta; order Diptera; family Tephritidae; genus Rhagoletis; species Rhagoletis zephyria. The sequence continues at coordinate 67,477 of NW_016159015.1, forward strand.
ATAACAGTTACAACTTTTATTAAGAAAATCGCTCTTTAACAATTATTTTTTGACTTTTATTTAATTACTCCTTAAATAACCGTTATTTCTGACTTTTATTTTATTAATCCAAAATAACAATTATTTTTTATTTTTCTCTAAATAATCTGCAAATAACAGTTATTTTTGTTTTTTATATGTCTTTATATGTCTTATAAAACAGTTATCGAGAACTTTTATTTATAAAAGTAATAAATAAAAATCAGGCACTTACCTTTATTTTTTAAATCATACTTATTAAAGCCAGTTGTATAAGTCGTAGTAAACTTTTGTTCCCCACACCTTCTCAACTGCGAAAAATGTTAATAATTTAAAAATAAAAGTCTTCAATAACTGTTGTCTAACACATATAATTAAAAATCAAAAGTAGTTGTTATTTTTTTCAATTTTGCATAAAAATTTCAAATAAAAATTTATTTTAAAATTTGAGTATCGGTGAAAAAAGTAATCGATTGGTATGTATCACTTAGTTGTAGAACATTTCCTTCATAGTGAATCTTTCCATAACAGTTTTCATCAGTAACTATTATGTTCGGTCCCTAATGCCAAATGTTAGTCAGAGTTATAGCGATCCGAGTGCCATATTTCATCTTAATTCGTAAAGCCGTTTCTGAGTGAAGAGAGGTCTCGCGTACTGTCGGTTTTTAATATCATCAAATTTCAAATACCCTGATTGACTTTTTAATCACGTGGCAACCCTCCTAAATAAAGGTCAGAAATAAAGCGTTTTAAAACCCATTTCGATTGATATACATGTTTTAGTAATGCATCTGAATCTCAAAAAATTTGAATGTAACTTTTTAAACGGGTGGGTTGCCATTATAGGTATAAATGTTCAAACTAAAGTTTTCTTAATGCTCTTTCGTTGGACACCCGTTCTTTTATATTTCATATAATTTGTATATAAGTTAATTAAATTCAACTTTTTAAATTGGTGGCAACCCGTTTAAAAATATTTTCAAGCTAAAACCTTCTTAAATAACTTCAACTGGCATCGTGATCCATATTCTAATAATCCGATAAATTAATTTTAATTTGATTTTTTGAACACGTGGCAACTCTGTAAATATAGTTTAGAAAAAACCTCGTTAAACCCATTTCGAGTTAAAATATTTAAATAATTCATTAAACTGATTAAATAATTTAAGTTTAACTTTTTAAACGGGTGGCAACCCTGTTTAAATGCCACAAAATATCCTTAGTATCTGCTATAATATGAATGAATATGAGCTATACTAAAGATTTCTTAACAATCTTTTGTTTGGAATATGTTAATGGTTAATTGTTTATTAGTTAATTGAATTCGACTTTTCAAACAGCCGGCAACTCTCTTCAAAATATTTACAAACTATTACTTCCTTAAAGCTTTTCCTTTGGCGCCCATGTTTCTGTTACCTAATTCCCATAATTCAAATTGGATATAACTTTTTTAAATAGGCGGCACCCCTCCTACAATAAAGTTACGAAACAAAGATTTTCAAAACCATTTCCATTGATACCCATTTTGTATTCATTGATTTAACTTTTTAAATAATTTGGCAATTAATAAATATGGCAATTTTTTCGATTTTTAAGTCTTTTCTTTCTTTCTTTCTTTCTTTTTAATTTCACACCTCACTTTTGACAATCGAACGAACGGTGCCGATCTAATGACCTGGACGAAAAATCCCTTCGCGTATTATATATGTATGTAGATAATGGAGAGGGTTTCTAACTTCAAGAGGTACGAAATGAATTACCGGAAAATCTCCTGATTTGGCACTAAAATGTGACCACAATTTTTTATATCTTTGACCCGGTACATTCAGTTTGTTTGATAAATCTCGACAATTTGATATAAATCGATAACTTAATGAATTTAAAAAACACTAAAATCTTGATAACTCGACTAATTTCCACAGCTGTGAACTTAGAGGCCTTGATGAATTTCGATAACTCAAAAATGAATATATATCTCGATATAAATCGGAAATTCGACAAACTTTGGATACATAAATTTCGATAACTCGGTATAGCGCCACAATCAATAAATATCGATAACTCAATAAGTTCAAAGAACTCGTTGCATATATTTCGTTAGCACTATAAATAATAAAATGTAATTCAATAAATATCGATAACTGGATAAATTTCATTAACTTGACAAATTTCGATAATCCCATAACTTTTTATAACCCTTTAACTATCCGTGAAATTCGACAACGGAATAAACATTCATCAATTTGAATAATTCGATGCGTATCGATAATTTAATAAACATCGAAAATTTATAAAGTTCGGTTACTATAAGCTTCGATGATGCTATAAATTTCAGTAACTTGATAAATTTCAAAGACTAAATTTCTTATGACTGAATTATTTCGATTCTTATATAAAGTTTTCAATATATTCTTTTACACTTTCAGTTACCTTAATTCTTATATATTTGGCATTGTTTTCATGTTCGTCTTTATCTTCTATTTCGTTTTCACTTTTTTGCCTTAATCATTATCATTTATTTTTTCAATATTACATTTATCTTTATAACAAAGTTTAATTCCAAAGACGAAGTAATACACAAATACGGAAACGCCAATTTTCGTCAAATTTTCAACCAATTTTGAAGTCCTTAAAAGCCCTCCGTACCTACAGCAAAATAGCTTCCCGTGGTTATCAAATCGGTTCGGGACAATCGGGAAATCCACAGCATGCAATTTTTGACGGATTTTCATTTTTTTTTTTTATAATTTCAAGATGAGTTTAGTTATGAGGGGTTAAAGGAGCTAATTAAAAAAAAAAAATATTTATTTATATCAAACTTTTTAGCGCAAAATGTTGAGAAAGCAGCAATTTTGGAGAAAATCGATTCTTCTGTTCCTGTAATGGATGTTTTACATAACAAAAGTAGTAAAATTACAATAAAAACTTCAAGCAAATTTTCATATAAGATACTGTCAAATCTTTCTTCTCGCTCTTATTACTACACCTGGTATTATTTCACCATGCTTGTTGTTTTGCTCTAATGCTGCTATCTGTTCAATGTACCTTGGACAAATCTACTTTAATAAGCAAATATACGCACAAAGCGGAATGACGAAAAAACTTAACATCTGGGTGGCTCAGTGGAGAGATTGAGAGCAAAAACAACAGAAATTAAAATCATTGCAAATAAATTAAGAAAACGCTCAAAATAAAGTATTAGCAAATATTAACAGCCAGTTTCACCAAACTATTTAAGTGGAAATTAACTTTAATTTAATTTTGTACTTCATTCTCATTTAAATAATTTTCAGTTTCAATAAACTATTTATTTAAGTGAGTAAAAAGTGGTTGTAAAACAGACTAGGCCAGCGAAAGCTTTCATTTGTACTGAGAGCTTTTGAAAGCTTTGGCACGCTGTGTTGTAAAAGCAGGGCTGGTATACAAGTAAGCAGCAGATACACAATGTTCAGGTGATTAAACGTGTAACACCTCTGAGTGTGGTTACTCTGATTTAGTTTTTATTTAAGTGAAGAGCATAGGTCACTTCAATCAAAATTAAAATTGATTGGTGAAACCAAAAATTCGAAAATTAAAGTAACTTTCACTTAAATAATTTGGTGAAACTGGCTGTAAGAAACGTAAAAATCTGCGAATCTCTTCAATACATATGACTCCAAATACAAAATCCCATTTTGAGGTGCACGCGAGGCGAGGTCGCAACGGACCACCGATAATTATTACCTTTGCTCATCGAGTGGAGCTTTAAATAACGCAACTAGTTGCCGGTAGAGTTCACTGCTATCGGTTGAAGTGATAGGAATAGAAGATAAATGAAACGGGGGTAAAAAGTAAATCCAAACTGTTTTTGATGAAATTTCAAAAGATGTTTCTGAACTTGGAATGAGGTAATGCAAGTGAGTATGCGCTAACCTAATTTATAAAAAGAGCTTTTTGAAATTTTATCTGATGTCTCATTAACAGACACTCGCATTTGCCATGGAACTTAAAATTTAACAAATTTTAATATACAGTATTGGCCAATACAATAGCGCCACTCATGTTTATTTATTTATTTTTAAGAATTTTCAATTAAAATACAGTTCATTCTCTCACAAAACTCACATAAACTCAAGCTTAAAACTTTTTAAAAGACCGCAAAAAAGTGCAACAAATTTTCACCCAAATTTCAAACTTTGTTCTCAGAAGCGGTAGAATTTTTTTGAATACACAGTTTTATAGCACATTCAATTTTAGTCTAATAATGTGGAAGTTTCAAGTGGCTAAAAATTACCGTTGATTTTTTAGAATTTTTTTCGCCGAGTATGTTGCGGTTTTCTGCCATATAAAAATAAATTGTGTTTAGTCCATATATGGAAGCAAATAAGACAAAAAAAATCTAAAAAATCAACGGTAATCTTTAGCGACTTGAAACTTGCACATTATTGGACAAAATTGAATGCGCTATAAAACTGTGTACTCAAAAAAATCCTAGAGCTTCTGAGAAAAAAGTTTGAAATTTAAGGGAAAGTTTGTTGCCCTTTTTGCGGTCTTTTAAAAAGTTTAAAACATTGGTTTATATGGGTTTTGTTGGAGAATGAACTGTATTTTAATTGAAAATTCTTAAAAACAAATAATTAAACATAAGTGGCAAACAATATCGCTTTGAAAGGGGGGTGCTATAGATATGTCCAATACTGTATGTTAGTGTTTGGCCGAGCTTCTCCTCCAACTTGTGGCGTGCGCCTTGATATTGTCACACAAAGCGGGGGGACCTACAGTTTTACGCCGACTCCGAACGGCGATTGTATTTTTATGAGAAGCTGTTTTTCATGGCAGAAATACACTCGGAGGTTTGCCATTGCCTGCCGAGGGACGACC